>NC_041400.2:80433341-80640230 GCF_900747795.2 Erpetoichthys calabaricus
GCAGTATGCATAGGTAAAATAAGGCTGGTCTCAGGATTGATTAATGCGGTATTTCATGCAAAATATGAAAAGTCATCTAATTATTACAAAATATAATGTCATTATTTTATTATTGTTACAAGTTTAATTTTATTTGCATTATTATTATTATTTTTTTTTTTTAAAGACCTTTTTTTATTTCAATCTGTGACTTTTCTGAACATCACATTTACAAAATAGCTCTTTTAAATGCCCAAGGTATTATTGCAGGTCTCGTTTCAATGAGGATTTCGTCACTTGTCAATCAAGACCAAAAGACTGAGCCATTTTTGATTAGTTAATCTTTTGCTGTCGATTACTTTTGCCTGGTATAGGTGGTAGGCTACCAAAGATCGTTTAATGCTATTTGTACTTTTCTCACATTAAAACTAGAGATGTACAAAACAATTTCTTATTTTGTCATTCGATTCATTTTGTTCAGTTCACCAAAATGATTTGAATCTCTGAATCACTAATTTGTTCACTTCAAAAAATCTAGAATAGTGTCTTAACTGTGTAACAACATTAACCACCAAACAATACAAAAAGTACAAAACGCAAGCAACAAAATAAGTAATTCACACATAATAATAATAATAATTTACTGAATTTTGAAAATAAATCTTCAACAATAAATATATAAAAACAATTGACAAATAGGACCTTAGAATAATGCACACATCACAATAAAACTGTGAGAACATTGAAATATGACTAAATAAAATTATTTTCAGTTTTGGATTAATCTTCCATAATTTCCTTCTTTTATATCCTGTCCTTTCTGCTGCAATCTGCCTTACACATATCATCTGTGAACTGAACTGCAATTCAATGTACCGTAAGTCTTTAGTCTGCAGTTCAGTACATAACCTGATTTTTTCTGTGAACTAATTCAGTGTACTGTACTGAGAGTCTCTTGTCTGCCGTTTGTGAACAAACTTGTAATGGTTCTCCAGATCAGTAGGGTGCATACTGGTTAATTCAATCAGTCCATGTACTGAGACAGTCATAGTCACTCAGTCAGAGTGAACCGAACAATGGAATGTGCTTGGTGTCATCTGCCAAGTCTGTCATTAGCTAGTTGTCATCATGACCGTTTTAGTGAAAAACTTTACTGATAATCTATTTCCTCAAGACAGCGACCATTTAAGATGATAGCTCTGGACTGTTGCAGAATGCTGTATAAAATATAGCATGTGATGAGGCCATGATAGTGACCAGAGAGGACTTGAATGTTGAATGCTAGTATTATATTCAGGGGGCATCTTATCCCAGACTGTGTAAATACTATCATTAAAGTATAGCATTGTGTAGATTGTAAAAACATAAAATGATGTAATTGAACAAAATGTATGTGTGTAAGTACAGAAAATAGGACAGAATGATCAAACTTGTTTGTGTTTTGCGTACGTGACAAAAAGCATATATACTTTCTGGAAGTTTTCTTTCAATGATGTGTGTGACAAGAAAATATACCTTTAGGGTAAAGACTTTACCAATTGGAATAATACAAAATGAGTCAGGACGCTATTTTTATTGCTTACGTGGTCAACGATCAGGAGACTAGAAAGCTATAAAAGAGCAAGGATATCTGCGCTCGAGGCAGATGAAGTGCGGTGTCCTAGGACTGTATTTCTCTGTCATTTTACCCTTGCCTGGTATGTATCAATAAAAGGTTTTTACTAATTTTAATTTTCTTCTCTGTCTTCAGTCACAAAAAGTGTCCACAGTTTTTTGGCGCCCGGACGTGGGGCAAGAGACGGCCGGTCGACTCCTCCAGCGAGACCATTTCAGTGATCCGTCTTACCAGCGGACTGCCGTCAACTTGAGTACTCCGGCAGCAGAGCATGCAGCTCCGGCAAAAGTTAGGACTGCTCTGTCCTGAAAGAGTTCTTGCGTGAGGAGCCCCTGGTCTCCTCTTTGCTACATCCACGGTGACTGAACGGATTTCCAGACAGAGCTTGCACACTTCCAGGCTGGGGTAAGCACCGGGGAATTTCCGAACATTTTTTTATTTTCTAAATTACGGGAGGGCGAGTTTCCTGTTGACCGTCTAGTCATATTCATATCTCAACGGGTTGCTTAAGGTGATGGAGACTTGACCCAAGCAGTTTGACGCATACGAAAGGTCTGACGAAAGGATACTGGCCTCACCCATATCCTAGACTCGGCTGGACGTATTGATGTAGTATTCTGCTGAACCGAAATCAGACACGAAGTCACCTGAGCTGGAATCTGGGGATGTGAGCGGACAGGCTAACGGGACGAGTAACGGGGTGGTATATATATATGGAAACATAAACAGAAAAAGAGCACAGATTGCAGGTTTGCTGTTAGGATGGAATAAATAAATCTACATACTAATAGGAATACCGTGTTCTCCTGGGAACTGGGACAGGACCGATAGTTGGGTGTCTCCCCTTGGGACTAAAGAAGGGAACAGTAAGGGAACAGTGAGTGGCACACTTAATACCTCGCTGATTCATACGTACAAGGGATTAGACGAATCAGTATATAGTTGGAAAATTAAATACAGGACTCAGGAAGAGCAAGGGGACATAATGGGAACTTATAACAGTAAGCCTGTTAATCGCCGTACAGGGGGATCAAAATCATTAATGCTGGAAGAATTATTTTCGGAGGATCAACAGACACCCCGTAAAAATGGGTCTCCTAGGAAATTTGTAGAAAAGAAGACAGGTTTAGATTTCAAGAAGGCATGTAGGAAATGGAATAGACAGAGTGGTGGGCGTTGGCCAATAGAGGGGACAGGAGATGTAAGTGAAATACAGGAAACTAGGAAGATCTTGTGTAGGAATAAGCAGGGTTGTTATAATAGTGGACCGTATCGAATGGATATGTTCGATAGATGGGAATTAGTAATAAAAGACAGAAATTTAGAAGCAGTACAGAAACAGAATGAATTGTTGCGGGCAAATGAGGGAAAGGCTAAAAAGGAGAAAGAGGAATTACTAATTACATTACAGAAAGTTCAGACAGGCACGGAACCACAGGCAGACGGGAGGAAAAGGAAGAATAATCCAAATAAAGACCCCCTTTATCCTATTATTTGTTCCTCTCCTCAGTACCAACCTCAGGCACCTCCATTATCCCCTCCTCTATCCCCCATTCCGACTGCCCCCCCTGTACTACAACTGGCAGAAGTTTCCCCCGATGATCCCCCAGGCACAGATCACTATGACCCCTCTACCCATCGTGATGACCCACCCCGTACTAGACAAACCCCCGTCTCCCAACGCACTCGAAGTCAAACCTCCACTCACAAACCAGCTCCAACTTTTTTCTCTCCAAATCCTTCACCTTTACTTACTTGCCCTTTAATAGAAGTTCCCAATCCCCATTATAACCCTGCCCATCCAGCCGGACGCCAAAATCCCACAACAGTTATGATAAATCGGAACTGGGACATCCAAGAACTAAAGGATGTCGTGAATGCACTTCCAGATCCAAAGGAAGTAGGAGGACTAAAATTTGTTGAACAACTTGATCAGTTAGATAGCATGTATAAGCCTAATGCTGCTGAATGGACCCAGGTACTTCGTCGAAAGCTTGGGACCACATGGGCCACTGTTTGCAAGGGTGTCCGCAATGACGTTCCATGGGTATGGAACCCAGCTTTAACTCGAGGACAGGGGATTGGTGGAGAAGGTGGTGGTGGTGGAGATTTAACCCACAATGGGAGGCGTTGAGACAAAATATTGCAGAAAAATATAAAAAAGGAACGGACTGGTCCCTAATTTCTGCTGCAAAACAAAAGAGAGACGAGACAGTTGATGAATGGGCACATAGGATTCAAGACCTTATGGCTAATCACTCGGGCTTGGAAAATGTTGATGACCGCACCCGAGCTGCAGTTCCACCTTTTGTTTCCGGTTTGCGCCTTGATATACAAAACAAGGTCCGCACTTCCTGTATTGGGTGGGAAAGTGCCGCGTTTGATGAAGTCAAACGACATGCTGAACATGCCGAAAAACAAACTAAGCAGAAGGAATCGGACTCTCATGCCAAATTATTGGCAGCACAGATGAACTATTATACCAGGAATACTCCTGACCGAGGCCGAGGATATGGCCTTAGAGGAAGGGGACGAGGACGAGGAAGAGGACGAGATGGTTTTGGAGCTCCTCCTGCTGACCACAATAAGAATCCTTTTATTCCCTCTCCCTTTAATCCCAATGTTAATTCCTACTCTTGCTACGCCTGTGGTGAAACTGGACATTTTCGTCGGGAGTGCCCTCACAGACAGCAACAGCCCCCGCCTCCCCCTATTCCACCTGTTTTTTCTGACACCCCTGACCAACAATACTGGCCATAGGAAAACGCAGGGACCTCCAGCCACTCTTTTCAACTACCTTTGCTCACCCATAATTCAGAGACTGATCCTTTACTGACATTGTTCGTTGATGGCACTGAGACTATTTTCTTAATCGACACTGGTGCCACTCGATCTACCCTCTCGCTGGCAAAGGTCCCTGCCTCGAACGAGACTGTTACTGTGCTTACTGCTTCTGGACAACCTCACCTTCTCCAAGTATCAAAACCTCTTCAAGTCCAGTCACGTCCTGGCGGACATACCTTACTGCATCGTTTTCTTTTAAATCAGCTCTGTCCAGTTAACCTTTTAGGAAGAGATCTCATGACAAAACTTTCTCTTTCTATTTCTATGACTGACAAAGGTTTTTTCTGTTCTACCCCCAAGTTGTTGTGTCAAATTGCCCCTTACCCCAAACCCTCTTTTGCAGCTTGGACTTTAAATATTTCCCCACACACCATTCTCCTCAAAGCCCTACACTCTTTTTCCCCCTGTCTCTTTCCCAATTTACAGGCCCCTGACATTTTATACTGTACTGCCCAATACTTCCCTATAAAAGTAGACACCCCCTGGCTAGAATCTTTCCTTACTTCTGGTACTCGCCCCGAAACCTTTCACATCTCCTGTGTTTTTATTTCATCCACAAAGGCAGCTGCTTCTGTTCATCTTACATGCTCACAGCATATATTTTATCTTGGCGGCTCAGTGCCTCATATTTCCTTAGCTAAATCACGCACTGTTAAATGGGGGGAAATAGGACCATGGGTAGAACAATGCCTTAAAAGAACAGACTGGTTACAAGTTGCTCCAGGTATTTTTGATACTCCTGACCGTTTAATAACTAAAGTGGTGCTTCAAACTGATTTTTTAGTACATCGCGCTTTGTGCCGTCCTTCCTCTTTTGCTTGTTCATTGCAAACCACTTTCCCTTCTTGGCTCTCTATGCTCCCTGATTCACTATGGTCCCAGGGAAAGAATGGTTATGGAAGGATAGCCCATTGTGAGCCTCTGGTGATCCACTCGAAATCCTCCTTCCGCCCGCACCGTGCCCAATATCCTCTGTCTCCTGAAGCAGAGGCTGGCATCTCCGCCGTACATTCCGATCTCGTTAAACGCGGTGCCATTATTCCAATTGAATACTCTCCAGTCAATTCCCCCATTCTACCTGTAAAAAAGGCTGACGGTTCATGGCGTTTCGTACAAGACTTGCGACAAGTAAATTCTGCCATCTTCCCTAGGGGCCCTATCGTCCCTAATCCTTCCACTATCCTCTCTACTATCCCTCCTTCCGCTCGGTACTTCTCCGTTATTGACCTAGCTAATGCTTTCTTTTCTATCCCTGTACACCCTGATTCTCAATTTTGGTTTGCTTTTACTTTCCAAAACCGCCGTTGGACATGGACCGTCATGCCTCAGGGATACACTGAAGCCCCTTGTGTATATGGACAAGCTCTTGCCCAAAATTTAGAAGGCTTTTGGCCGGACAGAGGTAGTACATTGATACAGTATGTAGATGACATAATGCTATGTAGCACTACGGAAGAAGATTGTACAAAAGATACCCAGAAATTGTTGCTGTTTTTGGGGGACAATGGCCATAAAGTTTCTAAAGTTAAGCTGCAGCTAATCAAAACAACTGTAAAATATCTAGGTCATGACATTACGTATGGAACAAGAGCTCTCTCTAGCGATCGCATTACAGCCATCCAAAATCTTCCTAGACCGGTCACAAAACAACAGGTTATGTCTGTTTTAGGTATTCTGGGCTACTGCAGACAGTGGGTTCTAAATTTTACTGAAAGAGCACAGCCGTTGCAACAATTGGCTAATACTCCTGGCATCCCCCTTTCTGGCCAGGTCCAATGGAATGAACAGGCTGAGAAGGCTCTCTGTGACTTAAAAACTGCTCTTCTATCTGCGCCCGCACTTGGTTTGCCTGATCATTCTCGTCCAATCACTTTGTTCGTGGACGAAAAGCAGGGATTTATGAATGCAGTACTGACGCAACAACACGGAGATAAACAGAGACCGGTGGCTTATTTTTCTAAAAAACTGGATCCAGTGGCCGCAGCACTTCCTCCGTGTCTTCGTGCTGTGGCTGCAACAACAGAAGCTGTATTAGCAAGCACGGATGTAGTTCTCATGAGCCCCCTAACAGTTAAAGTGCCTCACGCTGTACATTCTATCCTAGTACAAGCCAAAACTTCACATCTCACTACTGCTAGGGCAATACACTATCAGAATGTACTCTGTACTTTGTCAAATGTTACAATTGAAAGATGCTCCACTTTAAATCCAGCCACTCTTCTCCCAATTAACAACGAAGGAGAACCACATAATTGCCATGATGAAATAGCAAAGGTTGTAAAACCTAGAGTAGATCTACAGGAAACACCTTTAGAAACTGGAGAAATGATTTTTGTGGATGGATGTTCCTTGCGATTGAAAAATGGAGCACCCTCAACCAGTTACGCAGTGGTCCAAGGGGACCGCCTGCAGGAAGCAAATTGAATTTCATCAAGCTTGAGTGCACAAGCAGCTGAACTCGTAGCACTCACTCGAGCATGTCAGCTGTCCGAAGGGAAGATCGTAACAATTTATACGGATTCCAGGTATGCTTTTGGAGTCTGCCATGATCATGGAGCACTATGGAAACTAAGGGGATTTAAGACCAGTACTGGCAAACCCATCCAACATCAGAAATTGATCGAATCCCTTTTAGAAGCTATAACCAAACCATCGAAGCTAGCGATTGTTAAATATCAAGCTCACACAGGAAAACAGGATCCTGTTAGCAAAGGAAATGAATTAGCTGACCACTTTGCTAAAGAGGCTGCATATAATAACACACCAATTTCTTTATTCCAACAGAGAAATGACCAGGACCCTGATAATCAAATTATTTCTTTACAGAGTGCAGCCACGGATATCGAAAGGAGAAAATGGTCCAAAGAAGGGTCCCTCTCTGATGGAGTCTGGACTCATAAACACACTAACAAAACTTTTCTCCCAAAAGCCTCTTTCCCAGGAATGGCAAAAATCGCCCATGGCCTCGATCACGCAGGTAGAGATGCCATGGTTCGAGATGTTGAAAAACATTGGGAAGCTGTAGGTTTCTCTACATATGCAGAGCAATTTTGCAGACGCTGTGCAATATGTCAAAAGTTTAATGTGGGAAAAGGTACCCAGGTAAGTCCCGCCGTTACCCCTAATCCAATGGGTCCGTTTGAACACCTCCAAATGGATTTCATTGAACTAACCCCGTCTAAAGGGTTCCGATATTGCCTTGTGATTGTCGATGTGTTCTCCCGATGGGTAGAGGCTTTCCCTTCAAAACACAACGATGCCAAAACAGTAGCTAAAGCACTAATTAAAGAGATTATTCCAAGATGGGGTATCCCTCAAAAGTTACAAACAGATAATGGCACTCATTTTGTGAACTCCGTTATAAATGAATTAACCACCTGGCTCCAAATTAATGTGCACCATTATTGTAAATACCATCCCCAAAGCGGAGGCATCGTAGAACGATGCAATGGCACTTTAAAAGCTAAACTCGCAAAAATTTGTGAACAAACTAATTTATCACGGCCGGATGCACTACCCTTAGCTTTAATGGGACTAAGGGGACGGACACACCGACAACTGGGACTATCGCCGTTTGAGATTCTGACCGGACGTCCCATGCCCATTGGCATGATTGTAGGAAATGTGAATTTGCATACTGTGGACAATGATCTTCTCTCTAGTCTTGCAGGTCTCCGAACCTCGTTGAAGGAAGTCCACCAGCAGGTTAATCAAGCCTGGAGGACCAGCCCACCTTCTAAGGATTTACCAATTCCCTTGGGCACCTGGATCCTGGTTCAAGATACTCGGAGGAAACACTGGCATCAGCCTAGGTGGAGAGGACCATTCCAAATTCTTCTATCCACACCACATGCCGTGAAAGTTGAAGGACTGCCTGCCTGGATCCACGCATCGCATTGCAAGAAATGGCTATCTTAAAAATACTTTTTCTGTTGACTGTTACCCGCACCCTCTCAGGCTACCCAAGGATGGGTGGTGATCTCTATCTAAGTACTTTACCGCCTCTATGGAAAGGGCATATATGCTACATGAGGAGCACATGTCTCGTATAGCTTCTTCCATTTTCTCCTCCCCATCCCCTTCCCCCCCCCCTTCCCTTTCATCAACCATTTCAATTTAATTCTACTGCCCACATCATTTTGTTCAAAAAGGGAGGAGTGTAAAAACAAAATGATGTAATTGAACAAAATGTATGTGTGTAAGTACAGAAAATAGGACAGAATGATCAAACTTGTTTGTGTTTTGCGTACGTGACAAAAAGCATATATACTTTCTGGAAGTTTTCTTTCAATGATGTGTGTGACAAGAAAATATACCTTTAGGGTAAAGACTTTACCAATTGGAATAATACAAAATGAGTCAGGACGCTATTTTTATTGCTTACGTGGTCAACGATCAGGAGACTAGAAAGCTATAAAAGAGCAAGGATATCTGCGCTCGAGGCAGATGAAGTGCGGTGTCCTAGGACTGTATTTCTCTGTCATTTTACCCTTGCCTGGTATGTATCAATAAAACGTTTTTACTAATTTTAATTTTCTTCTCTGTCTTCAAAAACAAAAAGTGTCCACAAGATCAATATGTCACGCTTATTTTTTTTATTTTAAATATATGTTTGAATCCTGTAGTTTAATTAAAACACTGTTAAAACAGAATTACAAAGAGACTCACTATAGTTTCAGCTAAACATTTACAGCTGTGCGCAGACAGTAAAATTATAATAGGCAATCATCATTAGATTTGCCAGCAGATTAACCAGAGACAGTATTTGGAAGGAAGCTGAGAATTGTACGCTAATAAGGAAGAAACAGATGTTCTTCAAACAAGATTTAACTAAAATGGACAAGGATATGTGTCTAAAATGATGGCCTTTTTTCATATAGGCTAGAAAAGAAGGCAAGAAAGTGGGATTTTTTTTGGTCTGCGAGCTTATATTGATGGTAAATTAATAAACATTTAAGCAGCTTAGGGGTGCAGTATTCATCATGCAGCTGAATGAGAAAGAAGGCATTGAAAGTTACATGGTATTATTCAGTATGATGGAAAAATCCTATGATACATTTTTAAAATATTTCACATTTTGCTCAGGCTATTATGTAGTTGTCAGTTTATTTTTACAATAAATATTATTAATTATAAAATTACATTTTTAAAAATATAGTGTAAAGTTTAGATTATAAAATGCAATTTATTTATTTATTTTCTGAAGCAACCAATGTAGATTATTTGTTGGATAACATAGTTGGGTAGCCTCTTGTGTTATATAAATTTGCTAAGGTGTTACTAAGGTGTGATTCTATTACTTGTTTGCTTTTTCATGTTATTCCCTTTATGGTCAATTAATGTAAGGTGTAATTGCAATAGACTGAAACGTGAGGCTCTGTTTTTGAATTGTAAAGACACATGCATGCAACTTAGAATTTAATTTTTGGAAGCAGCAATGGGGTAATTACATCTAGTTATCTTACAGAGCAGGGGTTGCAATAGTAAGAGGAGATTTCAAGGGGAAAATTATTTAGTCATACTGTAGATGGATTATTCTTATGGCCAGTTTGAATGATGACCACTTTTTATTAGGGAATATTTATGCATCTAATATTAAAAGTACTAATAACAGCATTTGCAAGTGAAATTAGAAGAATCACACACATTTTTCAAAATATTAAAATTGTTTTAGGTGGGGATTTTAATTCTGTCTTTGATGAGATAATAGACAGACACCTCCCACATAAATGTTCATCATCTAATATTATTTCTCAATTAATATGCAAAGCATTTAGAGTCTATTATATATGGAGAACCCTTCTCCCTGGCCTCAAACAGTTTACATGGTGCAATAACAATCTTTTTTAAACAATCCAGAATTGCTTATTGGTTAATCTCTGATATCATGATTAAAAAAAGTTAAAAGTGTGTCTACTGAACCTTTGGTATTAACAGATCATAAAGCTATAAGTCTTGCTTTGAATTTAGAAATTGGAATGTTAAATAATGTTAATAAAAACTACTGGAAATTTAATAATAAACTAATGGAGTATACTGTATTTAAGACAGAAGTTAGGAAGATTATTCTGTCACAGTGGAATTGAGCATTTTTGAACCAAACATTTTGTAAATATTGGGAATTAATGAAGTTTGAAATTAGACAGCTTGCTATAAGAAGGTGGAAAGAAATGGAAATTACTGAGGAAATAATTTCTATATTTAATAAATACAATATTGATGAAAATGATAAATGTAGATCATCGAAATTGCAATTAGATCTAGATAATATGTATGAGAGACAGGTTAAAGGTGAGAAAGGCAACACTACTTCTAAATATTTTTATAATTTGGAGAAGAAAAATGGTGAATTGTTATCGATAAATAAACTAAGAATAGTTGGTATTGAAATTCAGAACCCTGAAGATATTTCAAAATATATTTCTAAATTATATGATCAACTTTATTCAAGTAAAACTGGTTCTATTAAATATATGTCTAAATTATCAAACAGTACCAGAAAACAATATTCACACATTTATGAGAAGTTCCAGTCAAGATGTGAGGGTGGATTTCAATTGAAAAGATCAAAAAACAGTATAAAGAAGCTTAAATTTAACAAATCTCCCAGGAATGATGGCTTCACAAATGAATTGTATAAGGAAGTTCAAGATGTACCCATGGATGTTCTTTTAAGAATTTATAAAGAGACAATTGTCTTAGGTTCTTTGCCTTCTACTATGACTTAACGCTTAATTATTCCTATGCCAAAACCAAATAAAGATCTTTTATGTCTATAAAATTGGAGAACAATTACACTTTTGAATATTGATTATAAAATTTTTCCTATCATTTTTGCAGAAAGACTAAAAAGTGTGCTTGACAAGATAACTGATACTCTTCAGTTAGGGTTTATGAAGGGCAGACACATTTATAACAATATCAGACTAGTCTTGGATATGACTACAATGTTTACATTGAAGAAGTTTTATTCTTATTGTTGATTTCTACAAAGCGTTTGACAATATTGAACACTCTTTTATTTTTGAGACACTAAAATATTTTGGTTTTTTGTTTATGTTCATTAAGTTGTTAAAATACTATATTAAGATGCAAATAGTACAGTTAAATTAGGTAGAGGAACATCACAAAGGTTTAACTCGTGGCCTTCGTCAAGGCTGTCCTATCAGCCCATTTTTATTTCTTCTAGTAGCACAAATTCTTTTTGTACACATAAGTAATAACACTTTTAGGGGGTTAGGGATAAGAGAAAAGGAAGTCAAATCCTCACATTCTATTTCTGGTCTGTCGGCAACAACCCATACTGTTTTAAAACAAATTGACGACACATTGGAAATGTTTGGGCAGATGAGTGATCTTCAAAATATTCATGATAAAAGTACTCTGGCTTTTTTAAGTTCAGATCAGCACTGTGTCTGCACAGAAGATAATACAGAAGCATATAGCCTCTGGATTTTCCAGTCTCAATTGTTTAGTATTAATGTGTGCCTTTGTTATTTATTTACAGGCATTTTTTTGCAGACATGGTGCTTAATCAGTCTTAAACTACTAACAACTTTTTCTCACTCTGAGCATTTCCAATATATTGCCAATTTGTCTCATAATAGTATTAGGTGTTACATGATTTCTTTCAGTTCCAGCATTCAACTGCCTCTGTATGTTTGCCAATTTCAATGCGACTTGCGCAAAAAGTCCTTTGGCAGCCTACTACCTACAATTGGGAAAAAGTAATCAAAACAAAGAATTAGCCACTAGGAAAAGGCTAAACTGGGAATCTTTGTCTTGATTGACAAGTGATGAAATAATCATAAAAATGAGGAACTGGGAAATGCATAGTTCTGGCATAAAAAAAATCGGTAATAAATCATCTTTAAAAATAAGGCCACTGTAAAATAAAACCTGAAAAAATAAAATAATGTGTTTGTATTTCCTAATAATTAGATGATGTTTATTTAATTATGCTTTTTTCACAATTTATTAATGCATTGATATATATAGCTCTACTTTTGCATGTGATTATTTATTTCATAATTGCTATTTTTTTGTTATTTCATTCAAATAGTATTCCATAACAAAACACTACCTTTTCTATTATTTTAGATAGGAATGACAGATTTGAGATTGGCCTAAGAGTGTTCATGTTTGAATAATCAAGGGTTGGGTTCTTAAGTAAAGGCATGACTACAGTTATTTTAAGGGCTTTAGTAAAAATACCAGTTTCATGACAGTAATTTATATTATTTAATCAAAGTCAAAAATTGAAATCTTAGGCTGATCCAACTTGCATGAATTTCCTTGTGGCAACTTATAATGTGACTCAGTAGTGTGTATGCCCCCATATATGTGTATGCACTCCCAACAATGTCTGGGCATGCTCTTGATGAGTTGATGGATGGTGTCCTGTAGGATCTTTTCACAGATCTGGATCAGGGTATCAGCAAGCTCCTGTACAGTTTGTGATGCGACTTGGTGGTGTTGGATACACTGATACTTTATATCCCAGATATTCTCAATTGGATTCAGGTCTAGGGGATGTGCGGGCCAGTCAATGGCATCAATGCCTTTGTCATCCTGGAACTGCCTACACACTCTGACCACATGAGGCCACATGAGGTCCTGCACCAGAAGGAACCCAGGTCCCACTGCACTTACAATGATTCTGGGGATTTCATCCTAGCACCTAACAGCAGTCAGGGTACTGTTGCCTAGCACATAGAGGTCTGTGCGACCCTCCAAGGATATGAACATCACTGACCCACCACTAAACTGGTCATGCCGTATGATGTTGCAGGCTGCATAATGTTCACCACAGCATCTCAAGACTCTTTCATTTCTATATACAGTATATACAGTATGTGCTCTATGTGAACCTGCTCTCATCTGTGAAGAAAAGGGGTTGTCAATAGCAGATCTGCAAATTGTGGTATTCTCTGGCAAATGCTAATTGAGCTGCACAGTGAAGAGCTTTGAGCACAGGTCCCACTAGAGGTCAATGGGCCCTCATGCCACCCTCATAGAGTCTGTTTGTGATAGTTTGGTCAGAAACATGCACACCAGTAGCTAGCTGGAGGTCATTTTGTAGGGCTCTGGCAGTGCTCCTCCTTGCTCAAAGGAGCAAATACCGGTTAATGCCCTTCTATTGCCATGTCCAACTTTCCTGTGACAAAGACACTAGCCAAATACAAAACTAGAGAAGGATCAGTCAGGAAGGATAAGGAGAGAGCAACTATCTGTGTCCACCACATGCAAAACTTGCTCTTAAAGAATAATGCACATTGCTCACACTTGGATGTAGATGTCTCATCTAACCAATCATTCAGAGGAGGTCTATTTAAAAGCTTTTTTATGGTAGAGAACAATTCTAGAGTTATTAATTTTGTCATTTATAATCTTCGAAAAAACCAATTGCCTTTCAGTGTATGCCCTGTTGTAGAGGTCTATGTGTTTTCTGAGAGTTTCCTTTTGCACTGTTAATTGGGTTCTTCTCCATGTATGTTCTGCCTGGCAACATTTTCTTTTTAGGAGGTATACATGATACAGAAACAGATGAGGGTTTCCTTTACAGTTTCTCAGGGACAGCTAAATTTAAAGTAGATATCATACTTTTTCATTAACTGTGTGATGAAATGCAGGTGTAATACTGAGGTTAGCAGTAAAAGCAATTGCAGTAAATGTATTGAAACAGCCCTTTTTCACAATACTGTTTTTCCTATTGCTCTTCTCTATGCAGACAGGTATTGTATGTTAAAAAATATACAGTTGCGATCAGAAATCACTGTATCAACAATTTGGTCCACATAATAAACAATCCTCTTGTGATCACTAGATCCAGAGTGTGGCATCTATTGTGAGTTGGCGCAGTGATTTGTTGAGTAAAGTCAAATGTGTTTGATAGATTTAAAAACTCCATAGATCATTTATCTGATTTGCATATATGAAAATTAAAATCACCAGCTAAAATTGTTTTATTATTAGTAATGCAAATAGTCATAAGGTTCCATAGTTCTCCCAGAAAGGAGATCGCATGGTGGTTGATAGAGAACAAATAACACCAGATGATATCCTTTTAGTGTAAGCGCTAAGTATTCAAAACAGGTACATTTTGCAAATGAAACATTCTTGCAGATAAAAGTGTTAGCGAATATCACTGCTATGCCTTCCACTTTCTTGTCTTTACACACTGTATGAATAAAACTGTAATTCTATGGATATGAATAAAACTGTAATGCTATGGATTTATTTAAATTAAAACCACATTTTTATGAAAATCGAAGCAAGTTTCAGACAAAAACATAAAATCAAGACTTGTGAAATCATCAACGGCACAGGTCTTATTGGTTAAAGATCAAATTTAGAAAGGACAGGCCAGGTTTCTTATCATTTTAGTATAAGAATGATAGTGTAAATTTAGTGTAAGTGTAAAACACCATTCAGATTAAATAAAAGAAAGAACTGCCAAAGAAACATGTATTTTATAGATACAGCAGCACTTTTTTGTTTCAAAAATCTTATTTGCATTATCTGAAAGTAAGAAATCCATATTACTAACCGAGAATGCTAAACCGGATGGACGCAGGGACATCCGGCCATGGGCCGTAGCCACAAAAAGACGTACTGCGCAGGCGCCCCTAGAAATGAGGCGCCGAAAGAGGCGGCCGAGACCACAGAAAAAAGGAGTGAGCACAGAAAAAAGGAGTCAAAGAAATGAGGCCCTGCGACCACAGAAAAAAGGAGTCAAACTCAGGCGACGCACAGCGCCGCACGAAACCCATTGCACACGAAACTAGCACACAAAAAAAAAGAAGCCGCTCGCGCCCACCTGCAAGCCCCCCCCCCACCCTAACAGGCACCGGACGGGACACACACAAAGAGGACGATTCAACAAGCCCCTGGCACACAAAAAAAAAGAACCCAAAACCACCCCACCCACCCTACAAGCAACGGACGGGACACACACAAAGAGGAGGATTCAACAAGCCCCTGGCACACAAAAAGAAAGAAGACGCTCGCGCCCCACCAATCCTCCAACCCCCCCCACCCCCCCTGCTCAGACGCCGAAAAAGCACACAGCGCCACACGAATCCCATTGCACATGAAACGGGACCCACACAAACAGGAGGATTTAACAAGCTCCTATACCCACCAAAAAAAAGAAGCCGTGACCGCCACGCCAGGCCCATTAGAGACGAGACATGGCACACGAAACGTTCACAACAACGACGAATCAGACCCACAAACACACTAACATCAATAAGAAGTGACACCCAAAGCCCCATTTCTAAAGAAACCGTCCATATTAAACATACGTCATCTCAACACCTTCACACTAGGCAGCATAGGTGGATCTCCTTACAATAACGCACTATTAACCGTTCAACTGCAGAAAAGGCTCCGTATTAATAGTGAGTGCGATCCTCCTTATTACTTATCCATATTTCGCATGCTGAGGAACAAACAAGTCATGAATACACGCTCACGGGTACTGCGATCCTCCTTATTACTTATCCATATTTCGCATGCTGAGGAACAAACAAGTCAGGAATACACGCTCACGGGTACAAAACGATTCAGCTCGGATAACGGGACCAAACACACGAACCCGCATGAAACAACAAAATACACGGCGGCGCATCTGCATTACATCCTACAATAGTTCATTTGATTTTGCATCTACCGGAGTAAATATCAGGTCACCAAAAGGCAATGACCCATACTGCTTTCGCGTATGTGGACAAATATTACATCGCATTAGAACAGTGCACCCTGAAACAAATCAAGAACGCAAATATGCACAAATCACGTCGGCACCTACAAAGCGCTTCTGAAACCGCGGAAGAAAAAATGTCTCGGCTCCAAAAACACATGTCACTCCTTATTCCAAATACCGGTCCCAATCACAGAAACATCGGTATCCACTATGACAATGCACAGTAACAATGCACGTGACATCCGTCTTGCCACACTATTAATTATAGATGAATGTACAATGGCATCCAGTCACTTACTCAACACCATTGATAAACTTCTACAAACGTTGATGAATAATAATATTCCCTTTGCGGGAAAGGTACTTTTATTAGGAGGAAATTTTAGACAGTCCTTAACTATTACTCCACTTACAATGCGCTCAGCTATTGTTCAGTCCACCTTAAAATACGCAGACAATTGGCATTGCGTTGATGAATAATAATATTCCCTTTGGAGTAAAGGTACTTTTATTAGGAGTAGATTTTAGACAGTGCTTACCTATTGCTCCACATGCCATGCGCTCAACTATTATTCAGTCCACCTTAAAATACGTGACGACGTCATATAAACAACACGAGACCGAACTACAATACATATACAGGCTCGAGACCTGATTGGTGATAATACGAAGAAACGAACAGTCCGCATAGTAACAGTGAGTTCGATCCTACTTATTACTTATCCATATTCCTAACGATAAAGATCAAACAAGTCATCAATTCACGATCACGGATACAAAACTAGACGGCTCGAGTAACGGGACCACAAACACGAACCCGCATCAAACAAAAAAATTCACCTCGGCGCGCTTCTAAAACCGCGGAACAAAAAATGTTACGCGAACAATTGGCTTTGCTTTCTAAAGATACACTTGGTACAAAGC
Organism: Erpetoichthys calabaricus; assembly: GCF_900747795.2. Classification (NCBI taxonomy): domain Eukaryota; kingdom Metazoa; phylum Chordata; class Cladistia; order Polypteriformes; family Polypteridae; genus Erpetoichthys; species Erpetoichthys calabaricus. Next base: position 80,450,411 of record NC_041400.2, read on the forward strand.
ATGCGATTTCCAGATCCCGAATATAACAATGACTCTGATGACGACAATGAACATCTGAATTTCCCCTTAGAATATTTGAACACTATTAACCCAGCCGGATTACCACAACACAATCTTAGCCTTATCATGCTATTAAGAAACCTTAACACTAAACAGGGTTTATGCAATGGCACACGTTTAGTCGTCAACACCATGACACACAATGTTATTCAAGTAACAGTTCTTACAGGATCACATGCTAACAATACTGTTCTCATTCCTAGAATTGACCTTACGAGTTCTGACCTACAATTACCTTTTACATTGAAACGCCGACAGTTCCCCATTAAACCTGCATTTGCCATGACCATCAACAAATCACAAGGACAAACCATGGACAAGGTTGGCATCTACCTCTCTGAGCCCGTTTTTGGACATGGACAACTTTATGTTGCCTTCTCACGTGTTCGACGTTCATCTGACGTTAAAGTTAAAGTTATAAATGCTACATGCCAAGGAAGACTCATTCAAGGACGACACCATCTTTACTACTAATGTTGTGTACAAAGAAATATTCCAATAAACCATTACTCTGTGCCAAACACTGTATTTTTTGCTTTCTATATGCATCATCCACACCTGCACACTATTCTATATCTAATTCATACATCTCACTCTTTGTCATGCCCCAACACCAGGGGTTGGTGAGTGAAGCGAGCAGGGGGGGAACCCCCTAGTATTAGAAGAAGCCAAATTCAGACTTTCGAAATGATGGTCATAAACATAAAATAGAATTAAAGGAAGACAAAGAATGTCATAAGCAGAACTCTTATGTGACAAATTCCTGATAGATTTTACAAAGTAAGGTTTACCTGTGATTTCTTCATTATATTGCTCCTCCTCCTCCTCTAGCAGAACAAGGTACGTATGGTCTAAAAGAGTACCTTCTCCCCAACAAGTATAGTTGCCAGCTGAGGGACTGTCGAGCTGTTTTAATGTCAGGTTCCGTTTATTAATTCTTGTGTATAAAGAATTATCAATTTTGCCTCCATTGTGTTTCCATGTCACAGTACCCATAAACTGGGTGTCACAAGCCAATGATACATCTTTATGAAATTCACCAACTACAACTGGGAATACAATAACAAAAGTTAATAAAATTAATATTAAGATGAAAATAGAGACAGCAAGACAGGGATGAATTCTAAATTAAAATTCATCTTCAGTTGTAAGATTTGTTGTGTCCTCTAAGATGAGTTAAGCAGCCTTAATGCAAAGTTCTGAATATAAACATTTTAAAGTTTATAATTAGTTCATCCTGCAAAAATACTGGGTTTCAAACAAATGGGTCAATCACCGCACTTTCAATGATTATTGTTTCTTATTTCTTAAGTGTATAACAGACATAAAAGTTAGTTTGATCTGTGATTCTTAGTGAAGATGAGCTGAGTAAGTATACCTTTAGAAAACTAATACTGTGTCCAGAATTATTTCTTTGCAATGAACACTTTGACAATTGGCTACAGCACTCCACAACCCTGTACTAGGTAAGAGAATTTAAAAAATAAGTGACTATAAAGCTGACCCAGGTCTTCATTTTTGTATTGCTAAAGTATACCTTGAGCAGGGCATCTGTGTCTTTTAATTTTGAATACTTACAACATATCAGCTTCCTCTGAATACCTATTACTGTAAAGCACACTATGGAAGAATGAATGCTACTGTACATGGATTTAATTTAACTAAAAATAGTGCAAGCAAGAAAAAAAAAATTTAGACACTGAAAGAAACACTCTATTACCAGGGTCTCAGGTAGCTGTGCCAGTATTCATGCGTTTAACACAAGGACCAAACCTGAATGAAATGCCACTTCATCACAAGGACATTCATGCACACACAGCCAATTTAGAATGACATGTCAACATAATATACAACAGTGTTTGATTGTAAAAGGAAACTAGAGTCAAGAGAAATGTGCAGATGTAGGGATGGTCATGCAAAATTCCAGGCAGAGAGTAAACAGGATGATACCTAAATCCAGTGTCCTAAAGATGTAAACAAATAAAAAAAATGCTCTTGTACTCTGTCGTGACAAAAAGAGAAATATTTTAGAAGGAATAGTACATTGTGCAATGGGAGGCAAGGATGGTCTGTCATATAATCTTGAATAGGATCCCACAAGCATAATTCGTAAACTTATTTCTAGTACAATTGACTACTGAAATGTGTTGTTCACTGGCTGTTCTAATCATTCTTTATGCAGATCATTCAAAATGCTCCTGCAAGAAATATTATACAAACCATAAAATCCGAACATGTAACTCCAGTTCTCAAGTCCTTACATTGGTCCCAGTTAAGCTTAGGGCTGATTTCAAAATCCTTCTTTTAAACATGTCAAGCCTTAATGCCTAAGGCCCTGCTCAATTATCTGAAGTTATCATTACCTAAAAACCATACCACACATTGAGATCTCAACATGCCTACCTACTTAAGTTTCGAATGATTAACACAATAACAGTAGGAAGTTGAGCTTTTAGTTACAGGGCCCCAAAGCTGTGGAATGATCTGTCTGCTAATATAACAGATGCCCCTTCATCTCAGTCTCAACTTTTAAGTCCACTTACTACTTACTACAAGACTTACTACTTTAGTTTAGTATGTCCTGATTAGCAGTCCATACTACATTTCTTTTTGACTACACCCAGGGAGGAATAGGCAGCCAGTTGTCAGATGTCTTTGTTTTTCGAATTTCTCTTTTACAGTTTTAATCTCCTCCATTATCAACAGACCTAGGTTCATCAATTCATTAATGGACAGAGATTGTTGGTTTCCATTTATGTTTAATCAGTTTCTACCTTGTTCTCTGTGTGTTTTAACAAATCTGTATGTGTATGTGTACCAGTTATGCATTCAGTAATTAGTATAATCTTATTTCTATTTTGACAGGAAATTGTACACAGCGCTCTGTGCCTGCCTTCGTGAATATTGCTGTTGGTATAAAAGAGCCCCAGTAGCATTTCTTGACAAATTTCTGTTGAACAGTTTGTTTGCTTAAAGTACTCAGTGTCAGTATGTCAAGGAGAGGATGTGTAGCAGTGTTCATTATGGCACTCTGTTTTGTTTTAATTCTCTCCTTTGCTACTACCTCCAGGAAGTCCAGAGAGCATCTTATAACTGAGCTTGACTTGTAGATTCGGTGGGCCTCTCTTGAAGTGATGTTACCAGCCCAGCACAAACAGCATGCAAAATTGCATTGGCAATCACAGAGTTGTAGAAGATGTGAAGGATGTCACTTCCCACATTGAAGGAACGTGGTCTCCTGAGGAAAAAGAGCCTGCTCTGCCCTTTCTTATAGAGTTCCTCTGTGTTCCAGTCCAACCTGTGTCACACACGTGCAATTAGGAGGCAGTCAAAAACCCTAAAGGTGAGTGAAACATCACGAGATGAAGGGTTGTCATGTGGTACTTACCGGAATCTCTTCTCTCCACAGAAAAACTGAGGAAAATTTATTTCCAACATTTCCGGGTTCCAAAATGGCCTCCATGACATCACTTCCGGTCACATGAACTGACGTCACTTCCGACGCTTCCAAAAGACATCACTTCCGGTTTCATCAAACGACGTTGTTTTCGCTTCCTGTTGCAACATCACATCCTGCCAACCATTTCCTATTCCCATAATTCAATACTGTATAAAAACGCCATTTTGTCAGATAAAGAGTGTCAAATGTTACCTCTTTGGTTCTCTTTGATCATTTATTTTGCTACTTTGTCCACAGGACAATATACGGGGACGGTCCCCAACACTTTGTTTTTGTGAACGTTTCATTCTTTATTTGAAGACTTTCCACACCTGTCATTAATGTGGACCCCAAGTACTTGTAGGAGCGGACCTCCTCCACATCCACTCCCTGTATAGTGATCAGAACTAGAGGCTCTTTGGTGAGATGAAAATCAATTACCAGTTCCTTAGTTTTGCTTATGTTAAGAGCAGACAATTCTCTTTGCACCAAGAAACAAACTTCTCCACCTGACTCCTATTCTCTATCTCATCCCCTATATCAATACACCCCACAAGTGCAGAATCATCTGAGAATTTCTGCAAGTGACATAACCTGGTGTTATATGTATAGTCTGAAGTGTACAGAATGAAGCGAGAAGGAGACAGGACTGTTCCTTGTTGTGCCCCAGTGTTGCTCATGTCCATATCAGAAACATAGTATTTTGAGTCTCACAAACTGTGATCTGCCTGACAGAGAGTCCATTATCCAGGATACCTTAGGGTCATCCACCTGCATATCCCTGAGGTCACCCTTTAACAGATGTTGGCGAATGGTATTGCAGGCACTAGAGAAATTAAAAAACATAATCCTCACAGTGCTACCAGCTTTGTCCAAGTGAGAATAAGCCTTGTAGAGCAGACAGATAATTGCATCCTTTACTCCAATTTTTGTTTGATTGGCAAACTGCAGTTTGTCCAGGTGGTCCACTACTAAAGGACTCATATAATCCACAACCAGTCCCTCAAAGGTCTTGATGATGTGAGACCTTAAGTGCCAATGGTTTTTTTAGTCATTATATATTATATATATATTATATATTTGTACACTACATGGCTGCATAGGAGATTTACTTCCAGTGGGCCCCATTATCATCTGGAAGCTGCATTGCTGACATGCCAGAAGTGCTCCGGGCTCTGGCTTGAAAAGGAGCCCCTCCTCCTCAGCCAATTGAGTCAGAAATGGAGGTGGAAAGTGCTTGCCTGGTGAGGAGGAGGATAAGAAGGACTTCACAAGGAATAATTCTTTATTGCTGGTGTTATTTGTGCTAGCATCATCTGGGGTGTTGTTTTGACCTGTATATTTGGCACTGTGCCCAAATGAAAAGGTACTTGCAGTCAAGAACTTGTGTGTGTGGTGTTTATGTTTTAGATTTCATGTGTGGGATGCCCCCTACAGGCCACATTTGAAAAAGAAATGTTACAGAAGTTCTGTAATACTTACATTTAGATGGAATATTGAAAGCATGAACTACCACACACAAGGTTCCAGTGATGAGAATGTGAATCTGTAAGGGCAGAAGAAACACTAAAATCAGAAGAACTTATGAACTGTTTTGAAAAAAATAGTGTTTTATATTATATATTTATGTAGAAGTGTAAGGCTTAGAAAAGTCAATAGTCCAACAGAGACTGTAGGCATGTTATAAACAACTAAATACATAAGGCCATATAAAATTATGTACAGTGTTAACACAGTCTATACTGTTTGCCCTCAGGCTTTTGACACAAAACCTTTTATAAATAAAGTTGCTGACAAGTTTGAACAGATGCCATTTAATTTGACAAAATATGAATGGTCTATAACTATTACAGTATAAAAAGAAATGACAAAATGCGAAGTTAAAACTGAATAACAATTTTAAATTTAAGCAATACAGACTTCCATATTGTATGGTTCTCAAACTCTGTCCTGGGGACCCATTAGATAGATAGATAGATAGATACTTTATTAATCCCAATGGGAAATTCATTAGTGCTGTTTGCCTGAGTGTCTGCTCTCCTTGTTGTTAATTGTCATTAATAAGATAGGAAACTGCACAGAAAAATGGCAAATTAATAGAAAATCAACACAAAATACTTAAACATTTAAAACCATAACAAAATTAAAAATATTTCTAAGTACCTTACAAATGTAAAAAAAAAAAACACTATTGTGCTTCTCTGATTTCAGAAGCAGAGGGAAAATTGCTCAATAATTATGAAACTGGTTGGAACAAATACATGGCCACACTGGGTCGCCATGATTGAGTTTGAAAACCGCTGGTGTACGCAATAATTAGAAAGAAAAGAAAAGTATTGTGGCCTGTAAGGATGATTTTATGATTTCCCTACACCCAGAGTAAATCCTAAAGGGCCAGCTAAAATGAAAAGGTGTGCTTTATTAACAAAGACATGTGTTAGGTAATACAGAAGCAGTATCAACAATAAGGATGAGGAGAGTAAACCCCCCCATCCTGTTCTCACAACATTATACAGAGACATTATAGAGAGCATCTTGACCAACAGCCTCATAGTCAGGTATGGCAGCTGCACTGTTTCAGATCAGACGTCCCTCCAGAGAGTGGTGAAAACAGCAGAAGAAGTCATTGTAATTACCCTCTCATCTATACATGATCTGTACTTGTCAAGCCTGAGCTACTAAGATAGTCAGAGACCCCACCGACCCTGCCCATGGACTGTTCAAACTTTTGCCTTCTGGCAAATGGTACCGCAGTATGCGGTGCAAGACTGACAGACTCAGCAGAAGTTACTTCCCACAGGCCATCAGACTACTCAGTTCCCACTAACAAAAAAAACAACATGCTGATCTACAGGGACTGTTAAATTCCTGAACATACACACAGACTGTTTGAACACATATATTTAGAATCTCATATCTCCTAAAATGCTGTTATGTCTGTGCATTAAGTTAATGTTTATAGTCACTTGAACACTTTACAACTATTCACTAATTTGTGTTTTGGATTATACATATATTCTGTCTGTTTATGCTCTCTCTTATGTCTATCTGTTGTTGTATAAAGTTAACTTGTTTTTATGTTTGTGTTTGGACATTGAGCCTGGAGAAACTCAATTGTGTTCAGCTGTATACTCCTTGTTGTATGATTTGAATGACAATAAAGTAAGTTCCAGTCCAATCCAATTCAAATAATACAAGTCATTGCTTTTTTGACTCTACCTAAAAACATGCAGAATCAAAACATATACCATGGAATTGCTAGTCCACTTCCCACTGTAAAATGTACCACCAAATATAAATGACCATTGGTTTGGAGGGACCAGATACTACATCCGAAGTAAGTCTGGAAATCACTTTCAAAATCAACAATGACTTTAGGAAATTCTGGGAGTGTTCTCTTCCCCTAATGTCTTTCTTAAAGAGTCAGACAGTCACCCTCAGGACACATTGCAGTAGAGCCATTAGCTACCTTCCCACTTTTGGGTTGTCCCAGGACGTCTTTCCATTACCAAACTATCCAAAAAAATATTACTTCTGCAGTTTAAGTAATGCAGTATAAATGTATGGTAGCAGTCAACAAAGAGAAATACTTATGGATTGAATCTGGCCAGGAATAACACAGCACTTACAGAGAATGGAACTAGCTACAGTAGCTACTTGAATGACAGCAAACTCTTTAGAAGCATCAATTCTATTCAATAGCTTTCCAGCAAATAACTGTCCAGTGATCTAATTTATTAAACCTTACATGTATTTGAGTGTGCAAATATATGCACACCAAAATAAACAGAAGCCATGTACCACCCCCAATAAAAAATAATCATATTTATAAAACTGGTGTAATTTACCCATTATTAATCACATTCATGCTGTTTGTGCCCTGAAACATACATATATGGATCAAGTTAATAAACCTCATACTTGTAATCATGATGCTGCAGCACTTCATTGGCTAGTAGAGTGTCCCACCTGACACATCAAGACACCACCACCTGTATTCAGGAGCCTCTGGCTGTGCACCATAACTGAAAATACATGATCATGTGTGACATTATAGCACCTCTCCTCTGATTTGCTGTTAGTATACATAAGTTCTTCCATCAATTTTTCTTCTAGAAATCCTGACTTTTGTCTGGAAAGTTGTATATGCTGTCACTGAATGAGAGGAATACACAAGTGGAAATAAATTGTTGTGGTGCCAATGGGTCAGTTTAACGTAAATAAATGTATCCAACATAACAAGCATACAGTGGCACAAAACAGGGAAAAACTGGTTTCTGAAATTGGGACTGAAGAGCGATCATGATTCAAGTTGAAACTGTGTCTTTCAGGTTGTTCATACCCAAATAAAACACCTCCTTCCAGTAGCACCGTGCTTTTACAGTCTGTAGACTGGAAGAGGCATAGTCAGCTGCACTCCTTGGGCATCTTTTTGAAGATGTGCGTGGGAAAAGAGACAAGGCATGTCTTGGGGTAGAATTGTTTAATTCTGGCAAGCCCAAAAGTTGTCCCTCTGTGGTGAATGCATTACAATGCACATTTTGGGTGTATTTGTATGCAGGTTTTATAAATCTGCTTTCTGGTGGTTAGGTGTAGTGAAAAAATCAGAGGCTCGGGAAAATGAGTCCAATGTAGAGCTTTCAAAAGTATCAGTGCACTACTACAAAAACTTAGGTAAAAAAGAAAGACATCTTTAAAGGAGCCACAGCTTATTTTGTTCTGCATATGGCACCTATATGAATGGCATCCATTTGTCGACAACATGTGACAGAAGCTCATATGTTAAGAATTAGCCTGTCAAGTCAATACTGTTATTTTTAAAAACGTTGATTTTTACATGATTGTTTATCTTCATTGGCGAGAGGCCTTGATTACAAGAAACACCACAGCTATTGAACCAAACAGTATTTGCAAAACAAAAAAATATAATAAATAAATCAAATTGTGTGTGTGTTCATGTCATTGTTTATGCTGCATTTTACTATTGCTTATCTATCCAGTAATCTTTTGACTTATGTTGCCAGGGGCTGTCAAGTGAAGTGCTAAGTTAAACACTGGGTTCTAAAAATGTTCATCTGTAAAATCAGAGTTGCCCCCCCCCCCCCCCCAATAATATTACCATAATTCAGCTGAGTTGGAAAAATATGTTCTTCTCAAACATTTTCTCAGAGATTGCACTGTGTGTTTTGAATGCTAATCCACATAAGATAAAAATAAGACATTGTGAAAAGTTAACCTATTTAAAATTTTAAAAACCTGAGTTGAAGGGGGAATACTATTTCATTTGAAAATATTCCCATTGCATTTTGTCAATAATTCCACTTTTTTATCCTTGAAAATGTGTATCTGCTACATTTGGGTTTAAGATAAAGAAACTGTATCTCATTTAAAATCTAAAAATATAATTTGGGTGTCATAGTTCCATAATACTCCCTTCAGTTTTAAAAATGTTGCAATGTAACAGTGCTGACTCCTGCATCAGCAGCCGTATAAGCTGGTATTCAATTATTCTATTGAGAAGCTTTAGTGCCAAATGCAGAGGAGCCTATAAAAAAGGACAAGCCTGCCACAGTCATGCGATGTTCATTTAAATGTGGATGAAGAAAGTCATCATTCTAAGTTGGGGTGGGGTGGAGTGGCCATCTGGAACACTGGGTGATTTCCTGGCTGGTTGAGCTGCCATTCACATCCTTTCAAATTCTCATATATAAATGAACACACATTTAGTAAATCCACAAAAAAAATCCCTCTATAAGTGGTATAACCACTGCTTCTCATGCAAGGTATCAATTCTTAGAGAAGACCTCTCCCCCAAATGGTACAACCCCACTCAGGTGAAACTAAAATTATCCATTCATTTATTTTCTTAACCCTCTCACTGCATTTAAACATTTTACAATGGACACCAATGGTAAAAGAAAAAAAGAAAGGTGATGCTAAGAAAACAAGGGTTAACCAAAAAAAAAAAACCATCACTGTAGGAGAATGCAGCGTAATCTGCAAAAATGTCAGCTTTATTTAGAACAGGTGAGAAAAATTGTTATCCATTTTTTTAAAGAAAAATATACGGATGGATACAAAAAGCTTTGATTATTTTGTACATTTCCAGTCCAAAGATCTTGTGCTCTCACTCTCCAATAATCCCTAAGACAGAGTGTGTGGTACACCCATATTTATATGATTCCCGACTAATTTGAAAATACACTTCACAGTTACATTTTATAAATAAAACATTTTTTATTTGTGTAAATGCTCATTATCGTTGTTTGACTGTAACAAGAAAAACCTGTAAAAAACAAACCCCATTTAAAATCTAAGAAACTGTTTTAGAAGGAGTTTATTTTCATAATACCTGCTTCATTTTTTAAAATTCCCCCTGATATTTTTTCAGCAATTCAGCTTTTCTTATGTTGTTTTAATACACATCTAAATACATTTGCAAATAATATAAAGGAACTGTGAAAAATAAACCAATTTAAAAATAACAATCTAAAACAGGGACAAAACAGTGAAAATTCATTTGACCTCTATATTTTGACAGCAGCTCAACTTATTCAGACTTTTAAATGTTCATGAGCTCATTTTACAAAGGGACAATAGCAAATTAAACAATTTAACACATAAAAATGACATTGGAGATAAGGTCATATTTTCATAATCTCACTCTTAGCTCTGAAAATATGATTACTCCTTCATAGTTTTTCAATGAAGTTACTTTTTTCTGTTTGTAGAATATGCAAAGAGCAGGTAAAATAAAAGTACCTTATCTAAAAGATAAAAAAAAACCTGATGGAAAAAGGATTGTATTTTTATTGATTTCACTCAGCTATACAAATACCTTCACTCTTACATTCTGTCAGCTCACCAAATCAAATGTTGACTTTTAAAATTGTTTTTGGTATTTGGGTGCAAGAAAATTACTGCTTGACTTCTTTAAAAACCATTTTGCGTTGATAAGGTATTTCTATGGTCAAAACAATTGATGTCAACAGTGTGACAGTACTATGTTTGCACTGCTCACTTTCTCTTTCTCTATTTTTCTTAAATTTTCTCCTGGTGTTCAGTTCTTTGGCAACATTATTTTGTTTGCAATATAGTGTTTTGCTTTAGTTTTGCAACAGATTTACTTGAATTCCTAGTTTAAGAACCTAGCATGTTTCCTGTCTTGCGTTTCATTTTCTGGTTCAAATTATTTTTTATATTGTTAGCAGAACAGAAAGTGGCAGCCTCCAGGGAACAATGCCGCCTTTTTCAATACTTGTACATTCTATCTGGATTTCAGGATGAATATCTTGCATGAAACAGCTAATTGATTTATATTTAAAACTACAATGTATTCAATTAGGAGAGACACTTCATAAAGCAAAGACAATAATAAGGGGCACTATAAAACAGAGACATTTACAGTGCAGCACAGCTGTCAAGAATACATGTCAGAGTGTGGCAATGGCCAGCTCTACCATTTAGGTGAATTTACAGTCCCTGACTTATGAACCCTCTGACTTAATACAACTGTCTGACCCCATACCCCTATTAAATTGTTTCATATTATTTTCAAATATTAGAGCTGTGTCTCACAACCTACACAAGCCTTTTATGGGTGCTCTTCCAAATCCTAGGATGCAACATACTCATTGTCACAGAGATCCTCTTTATGCTAAATGTCCTTGTTTCTTTATTTTTTCAAGTGAGAGTTTGTGGTTTCACCTTTGTTTTAGCACTGTTTCCCCTACAGCAAGTATGTTCTTTATCTTATTTTCCTTATTTCAATCCTTATTTCAACAATGGATCAACACAGACTTTGGGTACATACGCATATTTTTCTTTTTGTTTGTTTCCTTATTTTATAAGCACAGTGTACTGTTACTACAAGCAGTTTTAAAAACATCACTTATGTGCCTGTTATGAACACTGACAATATTTAACTGCACCAGAAGAGGATATTGAGGGAAATATATTTATTTTTTAATTTACATTTATTTTTTCATGTTTTCCTTAGTTTTACTTTAAGTGGTGAAAATACCTGATATTGTGAAAATGATAAGGTGCTAGAATTATTCTCTCACTCTTTCCTTCTCTCTTTTTCAATTTCTCTATATCTCTCTCTCAATCTCAAAATAGATAGTTGATTTTGATTTTAATATTTGATATAGCATATGGGTGGCTATTAAGTATCATTTTAATTTTTTCTCTCTTTGTCTTTCTTTCAGACACTGTATGTTTTTTGTGGTTCTCCATACACCTATTGGAAATTCTCACATTATAGAGAACTCCTCACCTTCAACATTGCATATTAGTTTTCCTGTGGTTTCCTCAGAACACCCAGGTGGGGCCTAAACAACAATTTAAGCTTAGCCCCCTCCCTGCTAATATGTCACAGGGAACATGTAGCATTTCTAGACCAGCAGTTTCTGGACAGAATTGAGATGACCTCACGTCCATAGTACATGCTACCTACACATACCCCTAACCTTAACAATACTAACCCCAAACCTTAAGTTATCCCTAATCTTAACAGTCTGTACTACACACTAATCACACTAACCCTAACCTTAACTTCCCTCCTACAATGACTTCTCCTCCTCCAGCTCTTTATATTCTAAGACTTTCGCCAAGAAACTGTGGTCAACAATTGTGGCGACGTATGGCTCTGGGCCTCTGCATCCTCCAAAGTCTTCCCCAATGCAGACTATTGTTAGATATTTATTTTAATGAATTTTACAGCTCTTTGTAAATTATGCCAGAAAATTAAAATAGGTAGTAGTTTACTACAGATTTTTAGTAAATGAATGTGAATTTTTATTTAGAAAATATGTAAACAGAAATATAATAATATATAAATATAACATAATAAATAATTAAATTTATTGATGTTAGATTCATTTTAAAGTACAGCACCAGGTTTCAAAGTAAATAATAATACCCTGACACATGCAGACTCATAGGGGATAGCTTAAGGTCTCTAGTGATTGCAATCCCCCACCGCTCCAGGGCTTGGCACTGTGTCCTAATGGTGTTTCTCTTCCTAACTCTGCAGATCTAAAAATTGACTGCTGTAACACCACTGATTTCACTACCAGTGTCTGTCCACCTGGACCCACCTCTTCCTGCCAGAGGGACTTAAAACCAGAAGATCCACCATTTGAATCAGTTAATACTTGGAATAACATCAGAGAGGACAGTCTCACGGTTATTTTGGATTTGTGTTTGTTGTTTTATCAACAATTACACAGGGTTTGCCATTTGGTGCCCAAACTCTTTATGATCTATTTTGTCTCTTATTACAATATTTAATGAAGTTCTTCACAATTATAAAAATACAATTCAATGAAATTCAAAACTGCTTTTTTCTTGACTTCATCTTTGTGAACTTTCTGTTATGTCCATGCTGTTTGGTAAATCACAGGGTGTGCTCTTGACATCAAGGGGGACCTCCTCCCAGTTCTCAAAGTTTGATAATATTGAAAGCATGCTATAAACATCAAAAGCTGTTTATGTAACAAAAGAGATGCACACACAAAACCATCCATGCTGTGGACATCGCGGGGGCTGTTTTGGTAACTAAAGTGGCACAATTCCCTGTCCTAAGCAACCCTGTCTGATGTACCCCAACCCACATTCAAGGTTCCATATGGGCTTCGACCGGCACTGATTCCATTTATGAAGTAACATCTAATAAGCGATGAAGCACCTATTAGTTATCCATTGCCACGTTAATTAGTCCTTCATAACACACAAAAAAACATCACATTCTTGTGCTGCATTTGTTATTTTCATTTTGATATTTCGAGTGCTACAGATTTTTCACCTTACAGGTTTGTCAGTGTCATTTCCTCATCTTTCCCCCTTTCTTGCATGTGTCTTTCCTTCTAGATTATCTCAATTTGATTGTTTTCAATGGTAGTGAGAGGGTAGGTGGTGTTGTGGGAAATATTTTTTATATTTTCGTGTCTTAGAATTGAAGGCGCTCTGTAATGCATCAGCTGTGCTGTTTCACATACTACAGCAATAAATACTATGCTAAAGAAATGGTGTAATACACTTCACCACATAATTCTTGTTGGAACTGGGAAAATTTTACTACACAGTTTAATGAACAGCACACATGGACTGGCATCCTGACCAGAACTGAACAAGGAACAAGTACAATGGAAGGACCGGGGAGATGAGCACTGCTAAATATTTTCTTCCCCTATAAGCTAGGTGACAGTTGCTTTGGTTTACGATTCCCACATGGATGATTGCAGGGCTTGCTGGGACATTTGCTGGTGGAAGTCATAATCCCTACTTTGCGGGACTTAAAATTGACCCAGAAGTACTTCCATCGGGCTATGCCCTAGAAGTACTCCTAGGTCGAAGATAAAACAGACCATTTTCCCTCATCTAGGTGAGTTGGAATCGGGTGTGGAGAATGGACAAAGCTCACCTGGGAGGTGTGGAGGAGAAGACAAAGAAAGAAAGAAGAATTATTTGGTTTACATCACTTTTGACTTTTGTCTATGAGGTTGTGTCTGCGGTTTGGGGTGCTTCAATGCCCCCAATTGATCATAGCAGTCATGAGGCTTCACATCACAGACATGTCCAGGTTACAACCCATATTTTAAGAAACACTGATATAATCAATGAAATAATTAAATTAAAAAAATAAAAAGAAACAAATAATACATTTGTACAAGAAATAGTAAACAAAATTAAGAAGACAATAAAAGTGGATAAACAGAAGGACATGGAAGAAACAGTTTAAAATGTAAACGAATACAAACAAACAGTAGGCTACTCATACAAGCAAGAAAAGTCACCAGGATATTATGGCATCCAAATCAAGTTCAATGTGACTGGTTTTCAATTAATTTCAATGAGTTTAAATTATTTAATGAAATACCAGGTGATAGAAAAAATACATTAGCAAAACTAAATACAGAAAAGTGTCATTGTGTGTTAAACAGAAGATGGAAAGAAAAACCTTTGGGTAATGTTAAACATTGTGACAGACACCCCTTCGACATATGTTCCGGGGCAGCAACCATGGGCTGCTCAATACCTCCTCCGGGACTCTTGGTGCCAGCCTCCCTGGCTGACGGTGGTGCCTCAGCTTCCTGCAGGGCTACATGGGAGATGGAGTTCTCCACAGCACTGTTGGGATCTGGGGTGGCTGCCAGTGGGCGCTCCATGGGTCCCTGAGCCCGGCTGGACGAGTCTTCAGCCCCACCCATAACTGCAACCAGAAACAGGTGATCAAGCACCTGGAGCACTTCCAGATGTGCTATAAAAAGGGCCAGCAACCACCACTCAGTGGCCAGAGTCGGAGGAGGAGGACGAAGCTTGATGGGAGGAGAAGTGGTGCCAGAAGGGAGTGTTTTGTGTTGGTGGATTGTGCTTTTTGGGACTGTGTTGTGCCTGTGAGGTTCACGGGGAAGACGTGCCCCACAGGTGAAGAAAAATAAATATTTATTTTATTTTTACACGTGCCTCGGTGTCAGTCTGTGTCGGGACGGGCGCAATATAGTGCCTTGTTACAACATATACAGTGAATGTACTAGGGATAAAATTTGGAACCAAGTAAGCAGAAAAGGTACATTTGAAAGAAGTGAAATAATGGGTGAAAATAAGATTAACATTACAGGATAATAACATTTGTTAATGAAAGTCATCATTACAATGTTAAAGTATTAATGAATAGTGTAATTATTTCAAAGAAGTGTAATTTATCAGATTGGTAGGCCACTCATCTTATTTTTTCAGGTTTAAAATGTAAACGAATACAAACAAACAGTAACAAACAGCAAAAGAAAAGTGGAAGAGAGTTTTCAAATATCCATAAACTTATGGTGTTAAAATATACAACCATGGTAGAAAATATTGCAGTTCACAGAGAGAGAGGTTGGGAGCATGCACTGATATAACACATTATCCTCCACAGAATAGGCTAAAATGCAGAAGGTGCAGATATGGCCTAGGGGTAGATATAAAGAATTAAAGTATCATTAAACCAGGACTGAATAAGCCTGTAGCCTTTAGTATCCCAGGGTAATATAAGAGAGTTAAAGAAATCTACAGATGTGCTAGTGGGGACAGCAAATAAGAAAATTGAAGTAAATGGAAGGAAAACATACAATACAAAGAACAAAAACTGCTCTGTCAAAGGTGAAATTTTATTTTGAGGAAACATCAGAGATCACAGAAGCAAGAAGCATAAAAAGAACAGAGAAATGAACCTAAATGCTTGAATTGGTTAAGTGCACATGAAGCATTACTAATACACCGAGTGTTGTATGAAAGAAAGCTGATGAAAAATTCAATGTGTCAAAAAAAGAGCTACAGAATGAAGTAAAGAAGAAATGTGCTAAGGGTGTGTGTAAAAATACAGGGAGTATGGACTATGGTATGTTGTAAAATGGGGGGAAACATTAACAGAGCAAGTAAGAAAGTATAGGATAACAAAGCAAAATTAATAAGGAAGGTTAAAATAATAAATGTGATTAAAGAAACAGAAGAAAGAAAGAAAATTAAGTCATTGTGATCACTGAGAAAAGGAGTTTAAACAAACAATGGAACTTTGTACAGAGGTAAAAGAAACATCCTGAGAGGCAAGACACAAGAGGAATGTGGAAATTGTATGAAATATGAATTAATAATGGTTGAGTAATAAAATTCAAATGAAAAGTGGTGGTATGAAACATATATTAGGTAGTGGTATCAGCAAACCTGAAACTACGATGCAGACAGTGACAAACATAATGGGAAAACTAGAAATAGAAACTCAAAAGTAACAAAATAGAAGCAGAACAGTTTATATTGAAGTAGTAGAATTTAAATCAGAAAAAAAAATATTGGTATGTATGTGCTACAGTCTTGAAGAGTGTTGAGGAGGGACAGATCAAAAGCTGTTCTATAGCAGGCAGTATTTGACTTTTTATTTATTATTTCCAGAACCATTGTTATTGGCACTTTTTGTTTTCCTCTTCTTTACTTTGTGTTTTCCAGGTCATCTGATGAGAATTGTTTTCATTTTAGACATAGTTGATTAGTTTCTGTACAACTCTTTATTAAAAGTGTAGGACAGTGGAAACATGGTTAGCATTATTGCCTTACAGCCTCAGGAATGTGAGCCTTAATCCTGTCTGCTCTCCCTGGAATTGCATTGTTTTTTCTTTGGATTCATTAGTTTAACTCCCATATGCCAAAGACATGCACATTAAGTTGAATGATGACTCTAAATTGACCCAGTGTGAGTGTGCCTTGCATCTAACTAGTGCTTGTTAAGATTCTCTTCCAGTTGTGCGCCCAATTCTTCACAAACAGAATCTAGACTAGAGTGGAAGATGCAATTATCTGTCTGCTCCACAAGAACTATTCTCACCTGGACAAAGCTGACAGCACAGTGAGGATTATGTTTTTTGATTTTTACAGCGCTTTCAATACCATCCAGCCATCCCTGTTAAGGAGTGAGCTCAGAAATATATCCAGTTGTATGTGTCCTAGATAATGGACTATTTGTCGGCACACCGCAGTTTGTGAGACTCAAGGACTTTGTTTCTGAAATGGAGCACCACAAGAAACAGTTGTGTCTACTTTTCTCTTCACTATGTACACAATGTACTACAAATATAACACCAGGTCATGTCACTTGCAGAAATTCTCAGATGATTCTGCGATTATGGGGTGTATTAATAAAGGGAATGAGACAGAGTATAGGAATCATGTGGAGAATTTTGTTTCTTGGTGCAAAGAGAATTGTCTGCATCATAATATCAGCAAAAATTTAACTGGTTACTGTTCATTGAACCAAGAAGTCTCTATATTCAGTCACAATTCAAGGAGTGAATGTAGAGGCGGTCCACTCCTGCAAGTACTTGGGGTTCCAAATTAATGACAGGTTGGACTGACCTCAGAACACAGAGGAACTATACAAGAAAGGGCAGAGCACACTCTTTCCTTAGAAGACTGTGTTCGTTTAATGTGGGAATTGTCATCCTTCACAACTTCTATAATTTTATGTTGGCCATTGCAATTTTATACAATATGGTGTGCCGAACTGGTACTATCACTTCAAAAGAGGTCCACTGAATCAGCAAGCTAATTAAAAGGGCAAGCTCAATTATAGGACACACTCTGGACACCGAGAAAGTAGTAGCAAAGGAGGAAATGAAAACAAAACTGAGTGCCATTATAAACAATGCTGCACGTCTTCTCTCTGACACACTAACACTGAATACTTTCATCCAATGAATTATTCGGCAGAAGTGTGTCAAGAAACGCTACTGGGGCTCCTTCATACAAATAGCACTATGCCTGCATAATGCTTCATTGTGACTGTAGCAGCCAAGTCAGAACTTTTCCTTCTTTTTAATTTTCTTGCTTTATTGTCACTCTGGTGTATGTTCAGACCAAGGTGTATATTTGTGTGTGGGTCTGTGTGTGTGTGTGTGTGTGTCTATTTATATTTATATATTTATTTTATTAAAGAGCTACTGTAAAAAGCCAAATTTCTCCCTGGGGCAAATAAAGCTCTAAATAAATCCGAATCATATTATGTGCTATCATCTACTGTTAAATTGTGCTCCATACTTGTAAATTTTCTATTTTTATACTGTACTGAGGATTTGTTCTGTGTTGTGTATTGTATTGTATTGACCCCCTGTTATAATATGTTTTGTTATTAAGTTTAATGTCACTGTTCTCTGTGCCCACTGTTATGGACTCATTCATACAGGCAGACCAAGTATGATGCACAGGGGCTCAGCATAAGCATTTAGAATTGCCAAGCCAAGCACAGGACTAGAGAGCCAAAGACAACTGGAGAACTTAATAGTCAGCCTAAAGACAGACTAGCATATTTCTGTCTTCTGTCAGTACACTATCCTCTTTCCTTGTTGGGAGAATGAGAACTGTATGTAGGCATTGTGCTATTCCTGTATTTTTGAAGGTGGGGTTTGAGTCCTTTCCTGTCCTTGTTTGGATCCAGAGGAGGAGCCTGCACATGGAGCAACCAGAATATAAGGATGGACCTACGGCCAACACTTTGAAGCTGCCGGGCAGAAGATTATGTCTTCCGTCCGGTGAAAATCCTTTCATAGTGGCGACGAAAGATGGCAGACTGCATTGGTCAAGACACCCACATTGCTTGATAGAGTCTGTCATAAGCTTCCTGTCTATAATACCGCGTGAACCCGTCAGTAAAGTTTAGCTAGATTATCCTTTATACTTCTCATGTAATCTTGTAACCGTCATATTGCATGCTGGGTGGGGATAATACCTTTTTTATTTATAATTATTTAAATTCAGGTTAATTAAAACGCCGCAATTTAAAGAACACATTTCCAGAGAGCTAGTGCCTCTTAAGGAAACACCCCCTTTTTTGAAATCCACTGCACGCCCAGCCTACCTGGAAAGGGGTCTCTTTTTGAACTGCCTTTCCCAAGGTTTCTTCCATTTTTTCCCTACAAGTTTTTCCTTGTCTTCTTAGAGATTCAAGGTTTGGGGGGCTGTCAAGTGGCAGGGCCTGTTAAAGCCCATTACAGCTCTTCTTGTGTGATTCTGGGCTATATAAAAATAAACTATTGTATCTAGACCTCAGACCTACATGATAGGATTAAATAGGTTTAGAAATTTGATGGATGGATAGTCATTTTAATAGATACAGTGTATTACTGAAAATATTACATGAATAATTGCACTTCTGTTGCTGCTTTTTATTGTGAATTTGTGCAAATGCTCAAATTTTTCATGAACTGAAATACTGCCATTAGCTAATGACAATTATTTCTTCTGGATTTTGAATAGACTAGTTCTCTTTGTCCCACTATCAGCTGATTTAGGGTTTTAGTTTGTTAAGTTATATTATTAATATTAGACTTATTTAAGGTTTTGGTATATTTTTAAGTGTATGTAATGTGCATGTATCCATTTTTGGTGATTTTGCATTTGATTGCATGTTATTTTGAATCTTGGTTTAACTGATTTATATTTTTATAAATGTGAAGCACTTGTAAATGTAAATGCCTTATATACAGAAAGCTAAACAGAAGTTAAATAAATAATGAATATATTTTAATATTAGTTACCTAATTTTTAAGACCATTTGCAATGGATTTAACGTGCATAAGACTGAAAATATAGAGTGAAAAAGGCTAAAATATAACACAACTACTAGTATATTTGAACATTTTCAGTTAAGGGTAAGTCAAAAACTGTATTTTTAATAATATAACTTTGATCACATCCCCACCCATATTAAGCATGCTTTTTTGTTCAGAAGAGTGTTTTGTGACTTCAAAAGTTAACCAGGAAACCACACTCTCACAAGTTCAGTTCCATCCACTGACTCATTCTTTGATGATGAATATGTAACTTAACCCTGCCTGTGCTCCAAATGGTGTAACTATGTATGTACTACATAGCTGTAAAACTATTCATAAAAGTTTTTGTGACTGTTATAGAACTCCAAGCTAGAAAAAGGAAATATTTTTCAAAGAAAAAGAGAAAAAGAGAGAAATAGAACGGGATGAGTGCATGGCTATGGCTGCTGTCCAGAGGGGCAATGCTTTTTCATTGCCAATTGTGATAAAGAAAAATCCCTGACCTGAATTCCTTGAGCAAAGATTTATGAAACAGGAAGCAATGGCTGTGTGGTAAGCTGTGGTATGGCCATTATTTTTGGAAGTATTCATGTTGTTAGGTGAAAAAATGAAGTAAATTACTGTGAATATTCTAATAGTATAAGTGTAAGTAGTTTAACTACTAAGATTACTAGACTCATGGTTTGTATAAACAGTGGTATAATCAACAAAAGGAAGTTGATCGAGTGACATAGTGTCGGAGAAACTCGAAAGCTCAAGTTCACAAAGTCGCACAGTGCCCGAAATAAAAAAGAAGTCACATATCAAAGTTGGCGTGAAAAGGCGACTCGTAGCCCACCGTCTGAGTGTCATATGAAAGCTTATTAGGGTACAGAGAAAAAAAATAGGCGCACAGTGGGG
Organism: Erpetoichthys calabaricus; assembly: GCF_900747795.2. Taxonomy (NCBI): domain Eukaryota; kingdom Metazoa; phylum Chordata; class Cladistia; order Polypteriformes; family Polypteridae; genus Erpetoichthys; species Erpetoichthys calabaricus. The sequence continues at coordinate 80,470,889 of NC_041400.2, forward strand.
AAAAAAAGCACAAAATGTCAACTTTAATCTTGAAATTTCTACTTTAATCACGTAGTTTATTTTGTCATTAAAGCAGAACATCATAAACTTCATCTTAAAATCGTTTATTTTACTAGTTTCTCAAGTAGCACGTTAAATGCTTTGTTCTGTATTTGATCTTCTATGTGCTCTATGTGTGTGAATCACTACGTGGTTCCGTTCTTTCTCTTTCTCCGACAGGACACAGAATCCATTGCATTCGTGATATTACAGCTCTCTGAATAATTAAAATATTGAGATTTATACGTGATATCTTTTTCATGATGATAGGAATGAAAGCATGTTATTAAACATGGGAACACGGTGGCGCTGTGATTGTTCATATCTCACGCAAGAGGCTTGCTGCGCCATGTGCGACCTTCGAAGAAATAATTTATTACAGAAGTACTGTCTCTTTCAAACGTACTAACCTCCAATTCCTGTCCTTACTTTTCTTTTTCCAAATAGCCAATCGCCACACAATCAGCTCTGTAATAGACGTTAAGCCATCTGTAAGCTTAGAATGCCAATTCTTCAAAAATTTTAAGGAACATTGAAATATCTTCGTAGTACATGTTTAATTATTCTATCCTTCCAGTGTCGCATCAGCACCAGCAATAATACAGCGCAAGGCAGGAGCTATCCGTGAACTAGCTAGCGCTGCGGCACCGTGTCCTCACATGTTTAATTATTAACAATACAGATTATTTAAGTAAAGTTAAAGTTTTATCTGTATACTATAAGCAACATATTTTGCTGCATTTCAACTTAAAAATGATATAGTCATCATATGCGCTTTATAAAGTGCCACAGGTTGTGCAATATTATAACTGTAGTGCAAGTTTACAGTGGGGTAATTGTACTTATAAATACAAACAGTTCTACAAGGAGCACTTGATGGACTGATTGAGTGCGTTTATAGTTCTTGGGATGAAACTGTTTCTGAAACGCGACGTCCGTACAGGAATGGCTTTGACGCGTTTTGCCGTGGTTGAGGTAGTGTGTGCTTTAAACTGTATACCGATAATTCTCTTTCCGATCAGCTGCTGCTGTGATTCCACACTCAGATACAGTGATATAAATACTCTGAGTGGTGCAGTGAGAGTAATATGGAAAAAGATGATCCGCTGTGGCAACCCTTAACGGGAGCAGCTGAAAGAAGAAGAAGATGCAGTGAGAATAACAATGCTAAAGCAGTTATGGTATTTGGAATACTATGGCTATTCCCTGGCCCATTATATTGCTACAGGTTAATTACAATCAGATGCATTACACTAATAAACAATATGGAATTAATTTCAGTGTATTTATAAAGCCGCGTCAGGAATGTGGGTCTAAGAAAGAAAGGGTGACCACACAGGAACAGTAGCACTGCTTTGACGCTGGGTGCCGCCAGTCTGCAAAACTGAGTGGAGAAATTGCGTACGCCAGGGTATGAGGTACCGTGGAAATGTGCATGGCTTTATGCCAAGTTTAGGTTTTATACTTCGCGATTTGAGCATGGAAACGTTCGTACGCAACATTTCTGTGCGTACGCACCGTTTATACATGAGGCCCCTGGTGTCTTATGTGTATGCTATAATTTAAAAATCCAGAATTTCAAAGCCTAATTGAAGAGTGTATTTTAGCAACTGTTTTCTTGGACCATTTTTTGATATTATAGTAAATATCGGTTCTTGGAATCTTAAATTAAATGGGTTTGAAATAGATAGATATTCTTTGAAACTGTTTACACACTACAAAAGAAGATAAAAAATTCTGTCTTAAATACACTTACTAATCAATGGGAATGTTCAAAACCCAGAGCACAAAAGAAAAAAATCAATTTTGATTTTGGCAGTTTTGAGAGAACTATACAAGCATCTGTCATGACTGTATTGTTGTTCCCTAGTGATACCATTTTAAATATTTAACCATAAGCAAAACAATTCTGTTGTTATAATACTACTAAATACTACTAAATGTAATACCAGTTAACTTATAAATAAAGTCAAGAAAGGCATCCTCCCATATTTTTTAAAGTAAAAATGGTTATTTTGAGGCAGTAAGCAGTGGTTTTACAGTCCCACTGCAGGACTTTTACACCAACATAAACAAAACTTTTTTTCTTTACTGGCATGTAAAAATACATACTATTAATACACATGTAACTATATACACACATAATAAGAAAAGAAAGATTATGAATATTCACACTCTTCACAATTATAGTTACTCATTACATGATTTCAGATTGGTATAGAGTGAGAAAAGGCTTGATTTAATTTAATTCACTGTCATATTTCTAATAATTCCCCTGTAATTGGCGAATATTGTGGCTTCTTAATTTTAATACCACTGTGGGTGCTTCAAATTTCTAATTATGATGTACTGATATCTTAAAAAGCTTACCATCTCTGCAGTTTGTCAGGATGTTCCATGAGATCTGATCTTGTTTAACAGAGCAGATTTTATATTAGGTGCATACTCCTACACTGCCCATCTCTTATTGCAAAATTCCCCACACATCCCCAGATGAAAATACCAGCGAATCATCTGAATGAGAAACTTCAGTTCCTTGAAGTTGACCACAAGAGGAATCCTGGAAACAAGAGACTCATTCACTTCATATCCTAAATTAATACATTTAAATGACCTGTATATACTGTTATTATTAAGGTTAAATTGTAATAGTGCACATTGTTTGATTGTTATGCTGCTTTGGCAAAATATCATGCATTTTGTATAGGTTCTTTAAGGATCTGGATACCCTTAGGGGGACTGAATCATACTGCTATACACAATTTCACATGTAGTTTGAACCCCTTAATTTATAGTACAGCCTCTATATTAGGCTGATTGATCATCATCACCCTCACTGTTATCATCATAATTATAATTTTCATTCTGCTTTTCCTGCGGTGGGTTGGCACCCTGCCCGGGATTGGTTCCTGCCTTGTGCCCTGTGTTGGCTGGGATTGGCTCCAGCAGACCCCCGTGACCCTGTGTTCGGATTCAGCGGGTTGGATAATGGATGGATGGATGGATGGATTCTGCTTTTCCTGGGGGAATTGCAATGACAACATGTTGACCTGACCAGGCCACTATTTTCTCAAGTAAATTCCATTATTTTGCAGACTTATGTCCTGTCTCACTACCATAATCCAGAGCAACATTAGTAAGACTGCTGTCAGCGCACCAATTTGGTGGTCAATCTCACAATTACCTCTGCTCTCACTCATGAACAGGTCCCTGTAGTACTTCAGCTGCTCTACTTTAGGCACTTACTCACTTCTTATCTGCATGGAATGCAACAATCTTTTCTGAGAACTGACCACGACTGAATAATTATAGGTGTTAATTCTCATCACAATCCCGTAACACCAGCATTATGTTACTCTGAAGATATTTTTAGTTTTAGTTTTTTATGTAGTTTTTCTTTCTAACTTTTGTTTTGTTTTATTTAATTTTAGATTTTCAGCACTTTCTTCTTTTAGGTTTTTAGTTTTGGTAACATTCTTTAGTCTAAAAGAAGCTATTAGCCTATTCTTTGGAACTTTGGAAATTGAAAAATACAGTTTTCTTTGTAGCTGTCAAGTTGTATGTTTTTTTTATTTAAAGATGTTTCAGATTTCAGTTATATGAAGCAGAAGACTTTGAAACTGAAAACTCTCTGCTGACATGAGAGTCTATTCCACTGAGCCTTTGGCCAAAAACATTGGCTTCTTGAAGAAAGATACCAATGATTCTTTGGACTCCACTGCTACAGCTGTTGGTTCCCTTGCAATTGCCATCTGACCATTCATATGTTATTCTCATTGTCTTCCTTGCTGCAAGGTTCATACTCCTCTTTATGTACACTCTTTAGGTATGCATTCAAATTGGTAGGATCCTGTCCACTTAGGGTTAAACACATTAAACATATGCTCTTTTAAATTACCACAGAGCACATGAAACATTTCTAAACACTTCCCACCTTTACTTATCACTTAATTGACTTAAAAATTTGCATTATAGATAATGAAATTAATTGTTAATAAATCCATTAAATCAGGGTTTAATGTTTCAGATGAACCAATAACACACAGTTTTCCAAGTCGTATTAGTATTGATATTACACAGAAGTATTAAATAGTGTTTTCTGTCCACATATGTGCTTCATATAACATAATTGGTCCTGTAGTGCATGTAATGCAAACATGTCACTGTGAGCATAACATTCTATAGAACATATTTCCCGTTTTTAGCACTTTTTATATTGTTTAACTTGAAATGCATTTTTTTAGGTTTGTTTATTTTATATTTTCTTATTTTCACTTGTTTCTAGTTAATAGACATAATTCCTTTTTATTGTGTTTTTGATTAGTTTTTTTTCATTGATGAGAATTTTATTTTCTGTTTTGACTAAGTAGAAAATCACATCATCACACTCAGAATGTACCATTCAAATGTGCAACCCAGATCATGACTAAGAGAACAATATCATGTGCAAAGAGTAAATAAGCAAAAATAACAACTACAAACCTCGGTTGCTCCCTAATATCGTGAAAATCATGAATGGTACAGGAGACTAGACACATCCTTGGCCAATCCAACTCCCACATTTGACTTAATGGCAAGTATGCAAACATATTTCTTCCAAGGATAAATGACAAAAGCAATTCCATAATCCCATTCCTTTATAACACCTTCCAGAAGACACGACAGAATGCATAGCCACAAACCTTTTCCATATCCCAAGGCACATATGGACAGAATTAACAAACTGCTATGATCTCTCAAGAATTTGTTCAAGGAAAAAAGAGCTGTTTCACTGTTCCATGGTCTCAATGGAATCCAGAGTGCTTTTCCTGGGAAGGCTTCATCTGTCAGTCAAAGTCTTTAGTCTATAATCCAGTGCCCTAGCATAGGCTATTCTAGAGAGGCTTAGAACAGAGCCCTTGGTAAATGGAGCATACCCTCTTCTCCTACTTTTTAGAAATAGAAAACATCACCACGGTCTGCCAGTCCTGAGTTACTGTCCCCGCCTTACATGCAACACTCAAGAGGTCTGTTAGCCAAAAACACCACCACAATATCATTACATTTAGCATTTCTATCCCTGTAGTCTTGCCAGTATAACACTTTTGAATTGCTGTAGTGACCTCCGCCACAGAGATGAATATAATGCTTGTCAACCAACCAATGCCTTAGGCATTACCACTTTTAACTGGGGCATATTACAAAGTTCTTCTTCCTTCTCTGAGCGATAATCCCAGTTGAGGAGTTAGTTATTTAAAATACTAATGAATGCCATTTCTGAAGCCCTGGCCCTGATGTCTTATAGATGTGTCTTACTACTTACTCCTTCCTTTGCTGTGTATTTTGCAAATGGATGTGTTTGCTGATTTCACCATTATTTTGGATCTTGTCACAAACTTAGACAGTTTACAGAAATAAGGTAACTAGGCTCGAGTGAGATTTAGTAGCCTTAGGATATATGTACATAATGTGTGCTACTTTTTCATGAATGAGTATAAAGTGCTGTTTTGGCTAAACCTGTCCTTGAAGTCACTTCATAAAAACCATCACAAGAAAATTAAAAAAATGATTGACAATATTTTCATTACATGGTGACCATTTTGTCCTCCAGTGGGATGAAATAAATTGGTGAAACCTATTACATATTAACCAATTAAGCCAAATCATATAATTAAACATGAAACTGGTAGACCATTGTTTCTAAAGCAAGGGCAAAAGACATGCTATGAAAGAAAACAGCACTTTCTAAAAAAAGGTTATTCTTCTTTTACATCGTAGGAATGCTGTTTTAGAATGATGGTAGAAAGAAACAAAAATGAAATGAGATAAACTGGATTAAAAAAGTATTCTGACCCCTTCACATTCTGCAGACTTTACTGTGTTGTAGATTAAATTTTATATAGATGAATTTGCCATTTTTGCTCATCAGTCCATGCTCAATAATCCGTAATAACAAAATGAAAGCATTTTTTCAGAAAGGTTTGCATTTTTATTAAAAATCAAAAACTGATACCTCTCACTCATTTACATGTTTAGACCCTTATTTCAGTACTTTGTAGGTGCCCCTTTTGGCAATAATTACAGCTTCAAATCTTCTTGGATGATTCTCTACTAATTTGCAAACTTGAATTGGGCAGTCTGTCCTGTTCTTCCTGCTAGACCCTCTGGATGGTATGCATTAATAAACTGACATTTGTGGTCTCTCCACAGATGTCCTGTGAATTTTAAGTCTGAGAATTGCCTGGGCCACTCAAGAACAGTCAGAGACTTGTTCTAAAGCCACTGCCAGTATTGCCTTGGCTGTATTATTTGGGTCATTATTGTGCTGAAAGGAGAACCGTTACCCCAGTTTGAGATTGTGTGCATTCTGCAGCAGGTTCTCTTCAAGGATCTCTGTATTTGGCTGCATTCATCCTTTCTTCACTTCTAAGCAATTTCAATGCTCGTCTAATCAGACCAGGGAATCTTTTTCCTTATGGTTGTATAGTCCTTTAAATGGCATTTGGCAAACTCCAAGTGGACTGTCAAATGCCCTTTACTCAAGAGTGGCTTCTTTCTAGCCACTCTACCATAAGAGCCTCATTGTTGGAATGCTCATGAGATGTTTATCCTTCCGATAAGTTCTCAGGAGAGGACTTCTGAAGCACTGTTGGAGTGACCATTAAGTTCTTGGGAAGTTCCCAGACCAAGACCCTTCTTACCCGATTACTCAGTTTGGCCAGACAGCCAACTCACCCTTTTTTCATTTCACAATTATTGAGGCCACTGTGTTCCTGGGAACTCCCAACACTTTAGAAATGATTTTATACCCATGTCATGATCTATGCCTCACCAACATTTTACTGCTATGGTCAATAGAGAATTCTTTGAACTTCATGGCTTGGTTTTTGCCCTGATATGCAGTATGAACACTGGGACCTTGTATAAACAGGTGTGTGCCTATCTAAACTATGGCCAATCAATTTACTTTGCCATAGTTGGCTTCCAATCAAGTTGTACATATAACTCAAGGATAATTAAATGAACAGGATGCATCTGACACAATATGGAGTGGCACATTAAGGAATCTTAATACATATAAGGGTGAGATAGTTTAGTTTTTGATTTTTAATAAATTTGTAAACCTTTCTGAAAGCATGCTTTCACTTGGTCATTGTGGAAAATGTATCAGTTTAAAATTCAATCTAGAACAAAATAAAGTCAGCAGAAAGTGAAAGGGTCTGAATGCTTTCTGAACTTACTCTAGCTAGAAGTGCTTGCATATCACTACTTACCTTTACTTTTCAGACACACATATACATGGGGCCAATTTGTAAATTATTTTCATATATGTATAATTCATAAAATCTGTTATTTTTTCACATAAGTAAAAAAGTAAGTAAATTTCATTTTGTATTAACAAATCCCCATACTCATTCAGGTTGTGTACAGTATGTTTAGTTCAAATATATGGGGAATATGTTAAGTATAATAAAATGAAAATAAATTCATTAGAAATTACTGATATAAAAAGAAATAATTAGGTTAAAAGTCTGCTCCAAGATCGGGAATTTTGACATTTCCAACCTCCATCTTTCTTTCCTCATCGTCAGTGGGCAGGGGTTTCCCTGTTTCCTCAACAGTTATGGGCAGCACTGAACACAAAATTTGTCATATCTTGTCTTCTCACGCACTCCGGAACTGGTCCAGATAACATCATCAGGGATATCGGTCAGTCAGTCAGTCATCGTCCAACCCACTATATCCTAACATAGGGTCACAGGGGTCTGCTGGAGCCAATCCCAGCCAGCACAGGGTGCAAGGCAGGAACAAACCCCAGGCAGAGTGCCAGCCCACCGCAGGGCACACACACACACACCCACACACCAGGGACACAGTGCCTCATCAGGGATATCCCCAGGCCAATTTGCCACAATATTTATAAAAGTTCCTTAGTGATTACAAACCACTTGTATGTTCAATACAGAGAACCATTGCAGCAATATGACTTGGTTCCAAGAGGCTAGGAATATGAATGGGTGTCATCTAGAACCCAATTATTTAACAAAATAAAGTGAAAGTGTTGAATTCGTGAGGTAATGATCAGACACAGAATTCAATGGATATTTTTCTGAGTAGGTTTTCATTATTGAAGCTGCACTTTCACTCCTCAAACACTAATTCTTGAACTCTTTTTTAATTCCTCCCACTTTTCTACATATTCTTGAAATACAGAAAACGTCTGTCAAAGGAAAGCTGGCTGCAACCTTAAAACACATAATCTGGAAAATCTTAAAAGAAATGGAAATATTATGAACGTATAAACTTGCTATCAATTGTAGAAATTATTTTATTGAATTTTAGAATTAGAATTAGAACAATCTAGAAGAAAACATTCAGCCCAACAACTTATTCCATGTGTCTGTGGTTGTCTGTATAAAGAAGAACTTGCTAATGTTTGTGTGAAATTTACCCTTTGCAAGTTTCCAATTGTGTCCTCTTGTTTTTGATGAACTCATTTGAAAGTAACCATCTTGATTCACTGTACTAATTCCCTTCATAATTTTACACACTTTAATTATGTCTCCCTGCGGTGGGTAGGCACCCTGCCTGGGATTGGTTCCTGCCTTGTGCCCTGTGTTGTCTGGGATTGGCACCAGCAAACCCCCGTGACCCTGTGTTAGGATTCAGCGGGTTGGAAAATGGATGGATGGAATTATGTCTCCTTTCAATCTCCTTTTGCTTAAACTGAAAAGGCTCAGCTCTTTGAACCTTTCCTCTTAACTCATCCCCTGCAGTCCTGAAATCAACCTAGTCACTCTTCCTTGGACTTTTTCTAGTGCTTCTATGTCTTTTTTGTAACCAGGAATTCGAAATTGCACACAGTATTCCAGATGAAGTCTAACCAGTGCATTATAAAGCTTGAGCATAACCTCTTCGGATTTGTATTCTACACATTGTGCTATATAACCTAATATTCTATAAAACCTTCTTAATGGCTTCTGAACACTGTCTGGCAGTTGAAAGTGTCGAGTCCACTACAACTCCCGATTTTCAGACCTCCGGTTGTGTATTCAAATGCACCATTTTTACTTCCTATGTGTAATACTTTACATTTACTTACATTAAATTCCATCTGCTACAAATCTGCCCAAATCCTGTATGCTGTCTAAGTCCTTCTGTAATGATTTAATGTATTCTAGATTATCTGCCAATCCACCTAGGTTGATATCATCTGCACACTTAACCAGCTGGCTGTTTGCATTCTTACTGTATATACAGTATATTAAAAATAGAAGCGATCCTAAGAATGACACCTGTGGGACACCACTCTTAACATTAGCCAAATCAAATAAGGTTCCTTCCACCATAACCCTCTGCTTCCTGTGTCTGAGCCAATTTTTCACCCATCTACACACAACACCCTCAACTCCCACTTTTTTTAGTTTGATGCCCAACCTCTCAAATGTTTTCTGAAAGTCTAGATAAACAATATCATATGTACCCCTTTGATCATACCCCTTTGTTGCTTCCTTCCATGCATTCCATTCCTTCTGAACCATGCTGACTGTTCAGTAAAACTCCTGTTCTTGCCATGTGTTGCTCAATGTTTTCCTTAATAATTTCTTCCTTTAGTTTACCTGTGCTGTGCATTAAGCTTACTGGCCTATGGCTGCTTGAATCTGCCCAATCATCCTTTTTAGTACAATTGCAGTTCTAAACTTACTAGTATTCTGATTTCAGAGAATCATTTATTATTTCTTGCTAGCTGTGGTACCCAGCATCACCTGAGAAATTTTGTAAGACACTGGCCTTCAGTTATAGTGCTGATGGTTAATCAGGTGTATCAGAAGTACTATGTATCTAAGTACTTTTCTATATTTTACAAGGGGGCTCCGCCCCCTGCTCGCTTCGCTCGCCTACCCCTGGCGTTTTGAACCCGCACCCGTTGGGCAGCCACGTGTGAGGATGACGCACGTTTAATACGGAGCGTTCACCCGTGTCACTCTGGGGCCCCCCACTGTTAATACGGAGCTCCGTCCGTACTATATTGCGGTGCATTGTGGACTACTGCGAACCCCGTAGTGTTTCCCGTTTCAGTTTGTATCTCGGTCAGTCGAGCTTTTGTTTTTGAAGCTTTTGAATTCCGGTCTTCATTATCTGTAACCTGCTGACCATGTGTTTGGCCCCCTCGTTTAACCTGTTTATGACGTTTTACTTTGCTTTCTACTCTGTCTTTCATTTCTGATCTCGCTTTATTCTGCTTTTGTTTCAATGACACTTGGTCCGTGGTGAATATATTTTCCCTTTTTCGACTAATAATTTTCATTTGTTTGCGATACTGTGATGTTTATCGTACTGTTAATAATGCATCACTGTAATGTGATTCACGTATGCTGTATAGTTTGGACGTGTGAGGATGACGTATGTTTAATACGGAGCGTTCGTCCGTGTCACTCTGGGTCTCCCCACTGTTACTACGAAGCTCTTTCCGAACTATTATGCGGTGCATTGTGAGCACTGCGGACTCTGTAGTGTTTCCCATTTCACTTCGAATCTCGTTTAGTCGAGCTCTTTCTTTTTGGAGCATTGCATGCCTGGTCTGCGGCATTTCAGACGCACGTTGTAGGCGCCTGCGTTCATTAATTATATTTAGGCAGGCGTGTGTTTGTATCTCGGTCACTCGAGCTGTGTCGTGTTGAATCCGTGCCTGCTTTGCCTATGCAGTTTGAGACGCGTGTTGTAGGCGTCCACGTTCATTAGATCTGTCCACGCGGGCTCGGTGTCGAAGCTGTGTTAGTTGTTGAGCTGTTTGGTTTTGGAGCCGAGACAGTTTTGCTTCCGTGGTTTCAGACGCGTGTCCGTACCATCTCGGGTTTGATGTATGAACCTTTGTGGACTCCGTAGTGTGTCCCGTTTCACTCTGGGGCGCGGCGTTGACTCCTCTTGTTTTACTATGTCTCCTCCTGCGCTTTCACCACGCATTAGTGCCACTCACAATATGGCGGCGACGCCTGCGCCTTCCGTATTATGTCGGTTTTTACCATGCTGTGTAGGCGCCTTTGCGTTTTGTACTTTACCGTGCCTTCCGACGCACGATGTAGGCGCCTGCACCTTCCGGGTCCGCCTCCGCTGTGTGGTGTGGACGTTTAACTGTCGTTGTTTCTGCCTTTATATTCTGTATCTCGGTGTGCATGTGTTTCGTGCCTAGGTTTTTTTGAAGCTGTTGCATTCCAGTTTTCATCATCTGTAACCCGCTCTCCATGTGTTCGTCCCCGTTCTTTAATCCCTTTATAAAGTTTTACTTTGTTTCCTACTCTGTGTTTTATTTCTGACCTCGCTTTATCCTGCTTGCGGCATGTCAGACGGTTCGTAGTCTTTCTCGTTTTACTCTGGGCAGGGGGGCTTTGTTTTGTAACCTGCTCTGCATGTGTTTGTCCCTGTTCTTTAACCTCTTTATGACGTTTTACTTTGTTTCCTACTCTGACGGTTCGTAGTCTCTCCCGTTTTGCTCTGGTGCGGGGGGGGCTTTGTGTGGCACTTGCACACTATGTCTTTTGCGTCCACGGGAAGGTCCCTGCGTCCATATCCAGTTTACCATTCTTGTTTAGTAATATGGATTTGTATTCTTTTTTCTTTTTTTTTTTTTTTTTTTTTACTAATGGCTAGTAATGCTGTCATTGTGCTCTGGTGGTTAAGACTTTGGACCTTGGACTTCAGTCTCTGGGGTTTTGGGTTCAAATCCCCCTACTGACCATAAGCAGGTCACTTCACCTGCCTGTGCTCCAATTAAAAAAACAAAAGAATTGTATATAACAAAATTATAAGTCGACTTGGATAAAGGTGTTAGTCAAATAATAAATAGTAATAATATTATTAAGTCACTGGAGCTGCTTAGTCTTGACCACACTATAAACACTTGAGCCTGAGGAAAAAAATTCTGCATTAGATCCATTGTTGCTTTTCTTAGTGACTTTGCTTTTGTTGATGGTCACTGCAAAACACAATTTTACAGGAAAGTGCATTCTTTTGAATTCAAAACAGGTAATCATTAGGAATAATATGATGACGTATATCGTACTGTAATGATCCACCATAGTGTGGTAAAGGGAATAAACACAGCTTAAAGATTTATTGGAGTTTGACCCAATGGCCTATGTATTATAAGTCAAAACAATGGAAAAAATATCATGGGCTGAGAACTATTTACATCAAGTTATTAGCTTCCATTAGGGGGAGGAAGGTTACCATTTAGAAGCTCCCATGTTTCAAGCTTGGAGCACACCTCAAATGTCTCTGTAACCCTCTCTGATGTTCTGACCTTTGGAGGACTGAATTTTTTTGTATATGTTTCACCAAATCAAATCCCTTACAACAAAATTTGTTTCTGGTAATAAAGTAAAAAAAATCAGTATTGATGAATGTTGTCTGTGTTAAAATAATTTTTGAAAATACACAGATGTTGAAGAGCAACATTCTCAGACTAAATCAGCTGTGGTACATCAGTGTTTGAAGCCAATGTTATCTGAGTTTATCTTTAACAAAAAAAACACAATTAAAAATAAATAAAAACAGTTTTTCTGTATTGCATTTCCTGTCCTCTTTCAATATGTGATTAAACAAAACAAAAAAAAACATATATGAGTATATGTGAAAGTACATTAATGGCATGAGATGATAGTACAGTACTATTAGGATCAGAGTATTAATACCATAAGATTTATATCAGAGAATAAAGTTACAGGTTTGCCTAATTACAATTCATTTGAATTTGTCACCTTCACAAAAGGTGATACGGTGGCGCAGTGGTAGCACTGCTGCCTCGCAGTTAGGAGACCTGGGTTCGCTTTCCGGGTCCTCCCTGCGTGGAGTTTGCATGTTCTCTGCGTGGGTTTCCTCCGGGAGCTCCGGTTTCTTCCCACAGTCCAAAAACATGCAGGTTAGGTGGATTGGCGATTCTAAATTGGCCCTAGTGTGTGCTTGGTGTGTTTGTGGGTGTCCTGCGGTGGGTTGGCACCCTGCCCAGGATTGTTTCCTGCCCTGTGTTGGCTGGGATTGGCTCCAGCAGACCCCCCCCCCGTGACCTTCACAAAAAGAGAGAGCCCCAGACGTAACAGATGGGGAGGATATCTAGAATTATTCGTTTGCGTGTCTATGCTTGCCTATCTATTATTAGTAAACTTAAGTTAATCACAGAAAGGAAATTCTTTTTTTCTCTGTAGATGACTAAGAGTTAGATCACTGGTCAAAAATAAATTGACACCTACATTTTGTGCAGATTCAGTGAAACTACAGTTCAGGCCCTGGTATCTGTAGAATTTCCACACACTGCTTTTCAAAATGCACTATTTCACTATTTCACCTCCCCAAACACATTACTGTAAATAATGACATGACTCAATTGATAAGTTTAAGTTTTATTGTCATGATCAATCAGTAAAATAGTGGCACAATGGAATTATCTTTAAATGTAACACAAGTGTAGACCATACTATAAATTCCACAATATTATCCACAATTCCACAAATACTATACACAGAAATGTGACAAAATTGTAAACAATGCAGATTATATACACATACAACATGTGCAAAAAATGAAGATAAAATTATTGAATGTAGAATTTACAAATACAATCTACAATTCATGAGACTGAAATGACATGATAGCAAATGACATGATAGCCAATCAAAAATAAAAATAACGTGAATAGTAAAGGCAAAGAGTTTGTGCCATCACTTTCAAAATACCAGGCTGAATTTACTGGTCTTAGCTATTACTGGATTAAAACTACTTACTTTGAAAAATGGTGGTGAGTGTTAACATGCACTTGTATCTCTTGCCTGGTGAAGAGCTCATAACTGGAATGTTAAGGGTCTTCAGTCCTGAGCACCACAATCTTGGCATCATTATGCTGTTTAATGCTTGTTAGGATGTAGGTAATATTTCTCTGTAACACTTTCTCCTTTCAGCAAGAGAGCTTCCTGTGATCCATAGTCAGTCTTTCACAAGTGTCGTTAGCTATCAAATAAAAATTGCCTTTAGTGTTTTTAAATAAAGTGTCATATATAGCAAAATGCAGAGAAGAAAGAAAACTGGTCCACAACTGAACACTGAGGAAAACCATTTCTAACTGCAGACAGGAATGAAGGACTGATGTCATCTAACTTCTGTAATTGAATGCTTGGATCAATTATATTAAATGTTTTGATGTATTGGAAGAGCAACTTCATAGATAATTTCTAGGGTTTTCAAAGCAATTCAGGAAATAAATACAGATGAGCATGCTCATGGGTAATGTGATTCAGTTCAAAATTCATGATTTAAAATTTTTAATCTATAATACTTAGCAAGTGGAATAAAAAAAGAAAAATGTATGTTTTAATCATGTAAAAATACATTCAGACACAAATTCACCTATCATTTTTGATTGAAGGCAGCATCTGATACTTCCAATTACTAGTTCAGATAATTCAATAATAATTTGTTATGAATCAAAATTTAAGAATGTGCTTGTGCCCTGGACCAACAAATACAGTTTGCCTGTAGTATACTAAAGGAGGTGATGAAACATGTTAGCTCCAGTAGTGTCAACAGAAGTTTTCCTCCACATATTACTAAAACAACACTATAGTGGAGAAAAAGGAATGATGTTTACTCTAAAATAAATACTCCATACATGTTTCTTCAATCAATGGGTTGTAATTAGTCACAAACTATACTGACCTGAAAACATCAATCAATTCATCTTTATTTTACAAAGTTTCTTTAGCAGTTTTGCAAATGCTAAAAAATATTATAAATACTTTCTGAAACTTGTATTATTGTCAGTTAGATTGGTTTTCCATAGCTCAGCATCACTTAGTCCAAGACATACACTAATGTCATTGTGGATCTCATATTTATTTGTTTCCTTCGATTGTCTCCACTCTATTTTTTGAATGCTGCTGAAGTTTGCCAAAGGATATGGGCCTCTTTTTTTGCTGGATGGATTCCTTCCACTTGATATATCTACGTATCGCTGAGCCTGTCAGTATTTTCTTGCAAATCTAGTAATGGGTACTGAGTGATTCTCATATAATATTATAACATGTTGATGATATTTATTTTTAAGTACCTCTGTAATTTTATACCTTTGAGGGTCCAATGGTTTAACTAAGTGAACCTATGGTATTTTGCACGTTGCAAAGGGAGATTAACTGCAAATACTAATTCTCTTATAATATATGCTTTTTTCACCACTTACAGTTTGATCAATAACAGCCTTGTCCTGCAGTGACACTCAGATATGCAGTTTTCCATTCCATGCCAAAGCTTACTTGTGATATAAATGTTGTACCTATTACTCATGTGGAAACTTTAAGCAATTTCACAAAGAAATATAGTCATTAATTTCTATAGAATTTTCTACAGTGGAGAAAGGGATTCTGGACTGACCAGAAATGAATAAAAAATAGCTTCAAATACTGTTAAAACATGTTATGTTAAAAAACATATCTGTGCAAAATGGCATTTGATAGGCTGGTATAATTACTTATGAATATGAGTAATTCACAGGTCATATACTTAAGTATACAATATCAAGAAACATAAGTCTCATTTAAGCTACCTCTGACTGTTCCAAAGTGAAGTTATTTTAGTAGGTCACTTTGCACAGATAAATAGCCATTTTCGGGATGCTTTATAAGTGTCTTAGTTATTTGTTAAGGTCTTGTTACAGAAAAGTAACTACATAACAGATGCATTTTTACAGTACCTAAACTAAAGTGTTCCTTTGTAACTAATTAGTGACTAAGAGTCATGAATGTCTAATCAGACAATAAGAATGTTGTTCCACTTACATGAAAGAATATTATGCCACAGTATGTAGTTCACAATGTTTGTTGTCCTTTATACAATAAAATCAACTTTTTCTTTTTTCAAAAGTGACTGGACATATTTGTTATTTCTGTAGGAATATCATCTATATAATTTTTATAGACATCCATTGATAAAATGAAAATGGATGTTCTGACATTGAAAGTCTGTGAGAAAAATATTGGAAATTATTTTTGATTTAAAAACTATACATTCTAGATTGAAAGTTATTATACTTGCTTGTATGTCTGAATTTCAATCTTAAAAAAGATTATTAAAGTAAATAAATTGGCATGTGATATGGCATAGTTTATAGGTGATTTATGTATTGTGTTTAGTGAATTGTATTTTCAAAGCAGCTTCCTATAGTTACAAGTAGAAAAAAGGAAAGAGGTTTCTGAGAAAAGTAAGTTCTTATTTTGATATGTGATGTTCAGTTTGTTAAGACAGGGGCTTTCTCTCAAATGAAGTGCTGGGGTGAATTTTGCTGACTTTCCATAAATTCAGTATATTAGCAACTTTGAGTTAAACACTTCCTCTGGAATTCATTAAATGAGTTTCATTATATTTCCAGTCAGAAAAAAAACTTGAAATACCAAAACGTTGTATGTGACATTAGAAGAAAATTGCAGATAAAACAAAAAAAAATATGCTTAACAAGGTGAATACAGGGTATTTAAAAAATAACATCTAAAGGGTTAAGATGTTAAAATTTCAGAAATACAAGTGAGTGCTCTTCACAAAGGACTGAAGCATTAATCAGAGTTCCACTAATTTGTTCAATTTTCCATCCCAGCTGCTACAGGAGGACAGTGTCATTTCTTGCAGGACTAAGCACAAGACAAAAAGAGCCCTGGATCAAGTACTAGTTCGTCAAAGGACACACTTCACTCACACTCTCTCACAATTAATTCAGTATGCACTTGTTGGGAGGAAAACCTGAGTACCCAAACAAAAATCCATATTGCCAGTTCCCTAGGTGAGAATTTGAAACTAGAACACTGCAGATGTGAGACAGTAGTACTAACCATTGTGTCACTTTAATTTAATATCTTTTACCAGTTAAAACTTAAAGAAATATAGTAAACATAAAATAAACATATTTATCAATCACAGTTCTAATTTCAATACAGAACCATAATGATGTGTTTGTGTTAACAAGACTATCTTTAGATTTTGCCCTATAGCAGTGATCATGCTTTGGACATTTTATTATCATATTAAGCCCTGCAGTGTGTGTCTCAGAACTGATGTGCACACTGCTCTTGTGTAGGTTTAAGTGCATTTGCATTCTGGTGAACTCAGTGGAATTACAGCATGTACACTTTTCTTTCAATAAATAGCTTCAGGCCTTAATAATTGTTTCCCAAAATTTAGTATAACTCATTGCAAGTGTTTTATCATTTGATAAACACACCTATCTCCTATCTTTTATGGTTCAGAGCAGATTGAATATTACAACAATTCTGATAAGAACAGGGTGTTCAGCCCAAAAAGTCTGTCAAATCTATTCACCTAATTTTTCCTAAACTTTTGAAAGTTCCCAAACTACTGCTAGCTACCGCACTACTTGATAACTTACTTGATGTAAACTTTCTAGAAGGGTTGATAGGCTCCTGGCCAGAGCAAAGGTAGATCCAGTTGTCATTGTCCAGAAACACTGCTGCAAATAGTCTTTTATGTTGGCCTTTACACCCACATCATAAACAAAAAGAAAGTAGTGCTTCATCAGTCAGTTTCTTGCTTCCAGATAATAGAAATGATAATAGAGCTAAAGCTTGGCTGAGATATTCCTGACCTGTTGGCTAGTTCCCTCTGTTAGGTGCCTATTGCCTGAAAGCCAACCATTGTTATAACCTACTTATGAATAGGTATAGCCCAATTTCTGCCAGTCTGTCTTTTTTATACTGGACCCAGTTTGGCACATACTTCTAAGATAATGGCTCTTATAAACCTAAATCAACTAACAAGCCACTTACTATCATAGACATAAAAAAATCAGTTTTGTATTGGACTATTTGCATACTCCACAACTGGTGCCAAACAAGTTATGTTTTTTCAAACCATTAGGCTATGTATAGCTTCTCTACTAATAGAGTGAATCACACCTGTGTTCTTACTTAAAGGAATTATTGATAAGGGATTGTATTGGTTTATAATCCTGGGAAGTGACTACAGGTAGCCAATATAAACTGAGGAAAAATAAGTTCTTCAGTGCAAATACATAGCACTAGCACTCTTAAAAGGCAACTAAAATATAGTTTAAACATCATATTAATCATTTTTGAAGTTCATTATATTTCTCAATGCACATTATAATAATTAGTCAATAATATGAATTACTGTGCATGTAAGCCTTCATTTAGATGGGTTGGTTGAATCTCTTTCTCTACCTCTGAACAAGTGAGTCAGGCAATAGTGGTTTGCACACAATTGTCCTACAAGAATGTAGCAGTTTTACCCTGGTTCCACAGTATTTTACCCTCCCTGTTAGGTTGTGCCATTGTTCTATACCATATTTACCTGTCTGAAATATTTGTCTTGAGTGTCAACCTAATTACCCACCCAATGGTATCCATCCATCCATCCATTTCCAACCCGCTGAATCCGAACACAGGGTCACGGGGGTCTGCTAGAGCCAATCCCAGCCAACACAGGGCACAAGGCAGGAACCAATCCTGGGCATGGCGCCAACACACCGCAGATCACACACACACACACCCACACACCAAGCATACACTAGGGCCAATTTAGAATCGCCAATCCACCTAACCTGCATGTCTTTGGACTGTGGTAGGAAACTGGAGCACCCGGAGGAAATCCACACAGACACGGGGAGAAAAGCAAAGCGAACCAGGTCTCCTTACTGCGAGGCAGCACTGCTACCACTGCACCACTGTGCCACCCACCCAATGATATATTACTTTTAATTCTAATATAATGTCATCATTTTGCACATGGGCAGCCTCGACAATTTTAAATGTATCTTTTTTTGCAGTATCAATTCCCATCAAAAATTCTTTCTCTATAGTAATCAAGAAACATTTAATGTATTATTATGCATTTTCTATAAAAATGCTCTTTACAAACAATTTATATATATATATATATATATATATATATATATATATATATATATATATATATATATATATATATATATCATTCTAAAGATACATGATATACTGTATATATGATATTTCATATAGTATATGACAACAACAATAACATTTATTTATATAGTACATTTTCATACAAATAATGTAGCTCAAAGTGCTTTACATGATGAAGAAATAGAAAAAAGACAAAATAAATAAGAATTAAAATAAGGAAACACTAATTAACATAGAATGAAAGTAAGGTCCAATGGCCAGGGAGGACAGAAAAAACAAAAAAAAAACTACAGACAGCTGGAGAAAAAAATAAAATCTGCAGGATTTCCAAGGCCACGAGACCGCCCAGCCCCCACTAGGCATTCTACCTAACATAAATGACCTCACTCAGTCCTCATTGTATTCAGAGGTCTCATGGAAGAACTTGATGATCACGGTCATGTGGACTTCTGGCCTTTAATCCAACAATGTAGGGACATCATGGTGCTTTGATCAGGTGGTGGTGACGCAGGTCACCACCACAGAAAACCGGATAAAGAACAGAAGAGAAAGTAGGGGTTAGTATGGATTTTGAATATGAATACCATGAATAATAATGATAATTAATTGAATATGCAGAGCATCAGGATTAAACTAAGATGAAGCTATGAGAAAGCCATGTTAAAGTAATGTGTTTTCAGCAGTTCTTTAAAGTTTTCCACTGTATTAGCCTGTCGAATTCCTATTGGCAAGCTATTCCAGATTTTAGGTGCATAACAGCAGAAGGCCACCTCACCACTTCTTTTAAGTTTAGCTCTAGGAATTCTAAGCAGACACTCATTTGAAGATGTAAGGTTACGATTTGGAGTGTAATGTGTAAGACATTCCGAAATATAAGATGGAGCGAGATTATTTAAGGCTTTGTAAACAATAAACAGGATTTTAAAGTCAATTCCAACTGACACAGGTAACTATTGTAGTGACATCAAACCTGGAGAAATGTGCTCGGATTTTCTTTTCCTAGTGTCTTAACAACAGCTGCATTCTAGCAGCTGCATTCTGCACTAGTTGCAATCGATTGATGTCTTTTTTGGGTAGTCCTGAGAGGAGTGCGTTACAGTAATCTAGTCGAGTGAAAACAAAAGCGTGAACTAATTTCTCAGCATCTTGCAATGTTATAAGAGGTCTAACTTTTGCTATTTTTCTTAAGTGAAAAAATGCTGTCCTAGTAATCTGATTAATATGTGGTTTAAAATTCAGGTCAGAATCAATAGTTACCCCTAAATTCTTTACTTCTTACTTTTAATCCTAATGCATCAAGTTTATTTCTAATAACCTCATTATATCCATTATTGCCAATCACTGACATTTCTGTTTTCTCCTTATTTAGTTTGAGAAAATTACTACTCATCCATTCAGAAACACAAGTGAGACATTAGTTCAGTGAATCAAGAGAGTCGGAGTTGTCAGGCACTATTGATAAATACAGTTGTGTGTCATCAGCATAGCTATGGTAACTCACGTTATGCCCAGAGATAAACTGACCTAACGAAAGCATGTAAATCGAAAAGAGCAGCGGACCCAGGATAGAACCTTGTGGAACACCATATAGAATATCATGTGTCTTTGAAGTATAATTACCACAACTAACAAAGAATTTTCTACCTGACAGGTAGGATTCAAACCAATTTAAGACATTGCCAGGGAGGCCCACCCATTGACTATGGCGATTTCTAAGAATATTTTGATCAATGGTATCAAATGTGGCACTCAGATCTAAGAGTATGAGGACAGACAAACGGCCTCTGTCTGCATTTACCCGCAAGTCATTTACTACTTTAACGAGTGCAGTGATACAGTTAGGTCCATAAATATTTGGACAGAGACAACTTTTTTCTAATTTTGGTTCTGTACATTACCACAATGAATTTTAAATGAAACAACTCAGATGCATTTGAAGTGCAGACTTTCAGCTTTAATTCAGTGGGGTGAACAAAACGATTGCATAAAAATGTGAGGCAACTAAAGCATTTTTTTAACACAATCCCTTCATTTCAGGGGCTCAAAAGTAATTGGACAATTGACTCAAAGGCTATTTCATGGGCAGGTGTGGGCTTCTGAACACTGTCGGGAAGTCGATAGCTTAGAGTCCACTATGACTCCTAAATCCTTCTAATAAGGTGTACTCTCGATTTTCCGACCGCCCTTTATGTATTCAAACCTAACATTTTTACTTCCTATGTGAAATACTTTAGATTTACTGACATTAAATTTCATCTGCCACAAATCTGCCCAAGCCTATATGCTATCCAAGTCCTTTTGTAATGATATAACGGATTCCAAATTATCTGCAAATCCACCTATCTTGGTATCATCTGCAAACTTAACAAGCTTGTTACTTATATTCCTATCTAAATCATTTATATATATTAAAAATAGCAACGGCCCTAGCACTGACCCCTGTGGAATACCACTCTTAATATCGACCAATTCTGAAAAGTTTCCTCGCACCATCACCCTCTGCTTCCTGTGTCTGAGCCAATTCTGCACCCATCTAAAAACATCACCCTGAACTCCCACTTCTTTTCATTTGATGCACAACCTCTCATGTGGCACCTTATCAAATGCTTTCTGAAAGTCAAGATAAATAATATCATATGCTCTACTTTGATCGTATCCTTTTGTTGCCTCCTCATAGAATTGCAGCATGTTAGTAAAACACGACCTCCCTCTTATGAACCCATGCTAACTGTTCAGAATAACTCCTGTCCTTGCCAGGTATTGCTCAATCTTATCCTTAATAATTCCTTCCATTAATTTTCCTGTGATGCATGTTAAGCTTACTGGCCTATAGTTGCTTGGATCTGCCCTGTCACTCTTTTTATATAATGGGATGATATTTGCCATTTTCCAGTCATTCGGAATCTCTCCAGTGCGCAGTGACTTCCTAAAAATATGTGTCAGGGGTTTATATATGTACTCGCTAGCCTCCTTCAGAACTCGAGGATAAATATTATCTGGTCCTGGTTATTTGTTTGATTTCATCTTATTTAATCTGAGCAGTACTTCTCCCTCTACAATTTCCAAATCCCTCTGTACCTCCTTAGTAGTCCCATTTACCTCTGGGAGGTTATCCACTTGCTCACTTGTAAACACCTCAGAAAAATCTAAGTTTAGGGCATCCGCTATTTCATTGTCTGTAATTCTCCTATACTATTTCTGATGCAATTGACCTCCTCCTTGACTGTCCTTTTACTACTAAAATACTGAAAGAATCACTTAGGGTCTTCTTTCGCCTTATCTGCTATATTCCTCTCCAACTGTCTTTTAGCCTCCCAGATATCTTTCTTAATGGTTGCCCTCATGTTCTCATACGCTCTATGATTCACTTTGCAGTCATTAGTCTTATATGCCTTATAAAGCAGTTTTTTCCTTTTTTCCTGACAACATCAAATAGTTAATAATTTAAAAAGAAAACATTTATTCAAGGCCGTCAAACTGTACTTTTAGCAGATCAGTCTGTGTCAAGCTTGCTCTAGTCTTTCTCTATTTAGAAGACAGGAAACAGCTAACTTCCTCTGCCACTAACACCACTTTTCACATCTTAAGTTAGAGGAAAAAGTGCAATGCAAATGTAAAGCTACACTGAACAGAACTTATATAGACCGTGTAGGAACAGAACAGACAATACATGGGTTAAGGTCATCTTAAACCACTCCATTTTATAGCAGCAATGCTAAAAATAAGAAAAGAAAAACAAGAAAGAGGTCTGAGTAACAGTTCAGCACTGAGACTTTCAATAGAGGCTTCCATGAGCTAACATGGCTCTGACAAATGCGGGCTGATAATGAATGCCGACTTCTGATCATTTCTGTTCTTTTGTATGCTCACTACCAGTAGAAGAAGCAAGACAGGTTACTGGCTGCGTCCATCCTAAGTCCTTTCCCCATTTTGCCCATTTTGCCCTGCCTCTAACATGCTCAAGTAGCACCCCCCACCTTAGCTTGGATCCTTTGGAGCAAGCAGGCCGTGGACCAAGAAGAAAGCATTAGTCTTGATGTGGAACAAACCTATCCAGTAACTATTTGGTTCCTGTCTGTTTCGGTGGCTATCCACTGGAGGGGGTGTGTGGTTTGTGACCAAAGAAAAATTCTGCCCCAACAGATAGTATTTTATACAAGTGATGGCCTACTTAAGTACCATTGCTTCATGCCCACTGTTGCATACGTAGCCTCCCTGTCTAGCACTGTCCACCTCAGATACGTGACAGGATGTTCTATATCATCGATGACCTGACTTACAGTATTACTGCATTCCAGCATGTGTTAGGTGCACCTTAACGATTAACTGATTAACGATTCAGAGAAATTAGGGTTAATTAATACAGGGGTGTAATTGAAGGTATTCCTAGAGGTCTTGGAATGAGCGTCTGGCTGCTTGAGTCCATATCACCTGATGGAAGCATTTCCACATTAATTCTCTTAGAGCTGTGGCCTTTTTGGAAAACTGGGGCATAAACCAATAGTAATACCACACTAGTCCAAGAAAAGCCTGTCTCTTGATTTGTAGCCGGAACAAGTTTTGTTTGCCCACCATGTACTGTAACCTAGGTACTTGGATTCTGCCAGACCAATAAAAAATGTCTTTGGATTTATGTGGAGTCTAGCTTCATAGATAGACAGGAGTACATTGAAGACATGCTTCATTTGTTTTTCAAGGGGTGCTGTAAAAGATGGCTATTGGGTATCAGGTAGTTTACTCCACAATCATGGGGATGTACTTATATCTCCTGTCTGAGCGTTTCAGTGGCGCCACAATGTCTGTTTAAGTTCTTTTGAAGTGGACATCTATGATAAGCAGTGATGCACAAAATTGCCATACTTGTTCATTAATTCCCAAACTGGAAAATCTGAGCTTAATGCACTTGAGCATTTTATCAATCCTGAGATGAGTGGCCAAGAAGTAAGCATAAGCCAGCTGGCAGATCTTGTGGTGGCATAACAGAACATTTTTTAACACAAAATAACAGCACTGGATGTATGGAGTCAATCATGTGCTGCCCTCTGACCAAAATCACAAAATTACAGGCATGTTTAAGGGAATCATCACTCCACTGCTCCCATTTGAATAAGATGGTTAGGTTTCTATACTACAGGTGGTACACCTGAAGGCTCTGCTGATCTATCAGTTGTGTGTTGGTTCCTCTGCTTTTGTTTTTTGACCATTTGTGACCCAGAATAATGGCATATGAAGGACTGCACAGGTGCCCTGAAAATAGGGCATGCTGGTAGCTTTGTGAGTTTCTTTGTGTATGCAGGTGAGGCTGGTATTTTTTTGATTGTAATCTTGGGGAAGGGGACAAAATGGCAAATCTGTGGAGATGGTCATGCTGTGCATGTTTATGATCACCACAGGGATCAGAGAAAAAGTCACAGGTGGAAGACAGAGAGTACTTCTTTCTTTGTGTCCAGCCACATTTCATCGTCTCATTAAAGGCAATTAGCCCAGATATGGTTGACTTTATTCTACCTTGTTCTGCATCTTGGCTTAGTGTCTCAGGCTTGATTGGGTGACTAGCTTGTGTTTTTTTTCCTCTGCCTGCTGTGCTTGGTATGCTGCATGGTTTCTTTTGGCCACCATGACCAGGCCATCCCGGTTCTTCTGAGGTCCTCCAAACTTGTCTGGTCAGATCTTCAGGCAGTGCTTGGATGAGATAGTCACAAGATAGTCACAAGAGACCATTGTGATTGTGTATTTTATCCTGGTTTCAGCCATATTGTAAACTTACCCCAGTGGTAAAAAGCTTGTCACCTAAACCTATTCCTCATTTTACCTCTTTTGCAGAGCCTTCAACATGTATACATGATAAATTAGATTTGTAAATTGTTCTTTTATGGTCAAAAAAGCAGAAAAGTAACTCATGGATCCAAGTCAATGTAAAGGTTGATGCTGCTTCATGGCTGCACAGTTCTGCTTCTACCTTTAGCCTGTTCCTATATTTATTTTTTTAGGAATAATGAAGGTTACCAAACATAGCAACTCTTAAAACTTTTCTATTGTCTGATTAATATTGTATTAATAACACCAAAATGAAATGTTAGCTATGTGCATTTCATTATTGATAATAGTTAACATTTCTCTTTCTTCCTCATTGTACATTTTCTGCAAAAGTATGCCAATTTTTAAAACTTCTGAAAATGTTGATACAGCAAGAAAGATTACCAAAGCTAAAAATAGCATTACACAGGACCTGAAACTAAGAGGGAAGGAGAGAGAGAAAGAGAGTTGACAGTGCTGACATGTCATTCATGGGCAGTTATCATCCTGGTATGGGTCAGCTCAAAGAGGCGGGAAGCATTGGATCTCATAGGCACAAATTGGCACAGACAGTGATCACTGAATAGGAGAATGAGGATAAATGAGTGAAACAGGATGAGCAAATCTATACAGAAGCACTATGATATGCAGTAGCAGAAATTAAATGCAGTCTATCATAAAGAAATGGGTTAGATAATTAAGAGTATGTTTTAAGGCCCACTCCTCCACCTTCCAGCTGAGAACTGCAGCACTAGTCCAGGATTACTTGCATGCAACAATTGCAGAACATTTTCAGTTATGTTCTTTTAAAAACTATATGAGATCATTTAACCACATTCTTCAAAACTGAAATGAATTTTTACATCAACCTACCTGCAGCACTCTATCCAGAAGTCAAACACAGCATTGTGGACACCCAGGGAGCTGCTGTCCCCAGTCTAAAAACAACTGATTTAGAAAACAAGTTATCTTTATAAGAATAAGATCAAAGAGTAATGGAAGACTGTTTGGACTTTTCCTGTCTTGCTCCTGATGCTAAAGAGATCAGGTTTAATAGATGGATGAAGATTTCAAGAAAATTAACTAAGGGATTGCCAGCTTCAACTGATGACATAGTAATTTCCATTAACAAGCAAGTTATTTAAGCCATGACCAAGGTTTTGACATGAAATAAGGCATAATTTCTATGGATTACTTGTGATGATAGCTGGCCTTGTTGGAAATAAAAATAAAAAAATGTCACTGTTGGGTTCTGACGCTTTGTTTATATTTTTGCTTGGTAATGCATGTGTCCTGCCTAGTTTCTATCAGAGGTACGTTCTTGTATTGCATAATTGTTATGTGTAACTACAGCTATATATGGATATGCATCAGATGATTGATTTTTTATGCATACCTTACTATTAAAAAGACCTAGTCTTCCATCGGCTTTGCAGTTCATGCTCTATGGATGTCTCGTTCTAAGTTTATTTATGAAGCTTTATCTGTCTCTACAATTGCCTATTCTGTCTCTCTTTTTAATTGTTGTTTCATTATTTGCAAATTTCCAGTCACTCTTTTGCAAGCTGAATATTCTGTCATTTCCTTACACTACGAAAATACCTTGATCTGGCCTTGTAAGCTCTAACAAGAATCCAGATTATCCTATTTTTCTATTCTGTGCACTTTTTTAATTTTAAACTTCATTTGTTACTTAAGGTCACTTTGTCTATCACAATCAGTACTCTGTGGTCACTGTTTTATGATTACATTCTCAGTACAGATTTTTACAACAGCAGTTGTTTAAATTTCTCCACATATATTTTCACTGTCTTCACTGACTGGAAAAGAGGACTTGTCATCCTCTTGTCAGGGTGATTGCCTGGATTGCGGCAACTACAGGGGGAAAACACTGCTCTTGGTCCCAGGTAAGGTCCTTGCTAGGGTCATCCTCAATAGGATCCGTGATCACTTGCTCACCTACCAGTGACTGGAGCAGTCTAGTTTTACACTTAAGAAGTTTACCATCGACCACATCCTGGCACTGAGAGTTCTCATGAAGCTTGTACTGTGAGTGCTGTGCAGAGTGAAGGCAGAACCTCTGTGTTTTTCCCAGTTGATTCTGGGGTTCATCAGGGGGGGTGTTTTTGCTCCTACTATGTTCAAAGCTTTCATGGACTAGATGTTGGGCAAGGTCGTGGGGTCCAGCAGCTGTGGGGCATCTGTTGGAGAAGAAAGATTCACTGATCCTGACTTTGCCAATGATACTGCGATTTTCACAGAGTCAATGAAGATTCTGATCAGGGCTCACAAGTGTCCTCGATAAAAACCAAGATCCAGGCTTTTAATGACCTCTTAGGTACTGCCATCAGCAGTATGTCTATCTGCAGAGAGAGTGTTGACCTTGACGAGAGGTTTACATATCTTGGCAGTGACATTCATGTCTCTGGTGACTCCTTCTATGAAGTCAGTATACAGATTGGGAGAGCATGGGGGGTCATGAGGTCATTGCAAAGGGGTGTGTGGTGCTCCCAATATCTATGCAAAAGGATAAAGGTCCAAGTCTTTAGAGTCCTGGTGCTTCCTGTCTTACTATACTATGGTTGCAAGACATGGACACTATTCAGTGACCTGAGATGAAGACTGCACTTCTTTGGTACTGTGTCTCTTTGGAGAATCCTTGGGTACTGCTGGTTTGACTTTGTGTCGAATGAGCAGTTGCTAATAGACTCCCGAATGAGGCACATTACCTGCATTGTAAGGGAACGTCAGTTATGTCACTACAGCCATGTGGCACGATTCCCTATGGGTAGTCTGACTCGCAGGATCCTCATTGCTGAGGACCCGAGTGGCTAGACCAGACCAAGGGGACACCCATGTAACACCTGGATGTGGCAGATAGAGGGACATTGTGATGATGCGGGTTCGGCTCCATGCTCCCATTCGCTGTTTGGAAGCCCTTGAACCCAACACCGTCGGTAATTTTACAGATGAGCTAGACAGTGAGGCAACAACAGCAAGGGGATGGTACAAAGGTGCAAAGGTGCTTTTATTTAAAACAGAACAAAAGAAACAAGTGTTCAAATAAGTAAGTGTAGTCCAACCAATAAATAATCCATTAAAAGACAATGAGGTTAAAAACCATAGAAAAACAATCCTTTAAAAATCAAGGTTAAAACAATGCTGGAAGCAGTCCTTTAAAATACCATACAGAGCCCAGTGCTTCTTTTAAACTAGCGTCTCACCTGCTGCTCCCGTTAGGGCCCTGCAGCAGGCAAGACGCTCTCTCTGCAGCTGTCCTTCTTTCTCTTACACAGGTCTGGAAGCCTCCCGATCCTGGCGCGCACTTATCCCAGGCCCGAGACTTGGAGTTCTTAACAACCAGGATGCTCACGTCAAGGACTTTTCCACCAAGCCTCCTGACTCCCACTGCCATCCTGGCCTTACAAGGCCAGTCGCCATTCACTGGTCACTCCCGCTACTTGATCACTCAGTGGGATCGACCACTACTACGACTCCCAGGTGTCAACCTAACACCCAGGCTTCCGTTCAGCTGCCTGCGAGCATTCACTCGCTCTCCTGCTCCTCACTCTCCAGCAACCTCCGTCTTTCTTTCTCTTTCGTCTTTTTTCCCCTCCTAGCCGACTTGCGCTTCTATATATGCCGAGAGGGCATAGCAGCTGCAGCACATTAGCATCCCCAGGAACAATCATGGATGTGGGCAGTTTCTCACCTGTGCACTTAGGATGAGAAACGCCCACACCACAGATCGCCCTGAGACCCTCTTCAGCCACAACTACCACGCCCCCTCGCTAAGCCGCGAGTGCAGTGATTATTTAAAAAACTGGCCTTTGCTGAGAGAGCTGTGGACCTATACCACAGATATTTCTGGAGGGTAGGACTGGACCTTCATGTCTGCCTGGGGGGTTACCAACCAGGATCCCGAGCCACTTCGTCCTGTGTGGTGGGTGTGGCAATGCACTGTACCAGTGTATGCTCCCCAACCTGACCTTACCTGACCTTTCTGGTGTGTGTCAGTGGTATGTTGAGTTTGTTGTGTTTTCCTTTCTATCTGTGTTAGACTTATAAAGTATCTTCAGATTGTTCATGTTGTTAATGGCACTTTATAAAATAAAAATTGATTGATATGATGCATTGATAAAGTTTCCTCTTAGGCCAAAAAACCTCAGGCAGAAGCTAGAAAAGTTTTTTGATGTTCTATTGTTTCTTAAAAATTTCAACAATTAGTCTGTACAACTTATTTATTATTTCCAGATTAAAAATATTAGTTACAAAACAGCAAAAATATAAATAGAAAACGGATATTTTTGAGATGAAAATTGCTTCCTTAAACCACTTACTTCAATCACTTTGATAGGATGATATTTATCAAGCCTGTATTCAATTCAATACAATTCAATTCTTCTAATATTTTTCTCACTCATTGCCTTTTGCCTAATTAGTATTGTCCCTGACATCCCTCCTTTCCTCTTTCACCTTATTGGGGTTGAGTCCGCAAGGTGGCCCGATGCAGCTTTCTCTGACTGACCCCAACCAGATTACATGGGTCACCCTATAGATAAAGGAGGGTGGGAGAACAGGTTGGCCTAGTCAACCCAGCTCAATGTGTTGCTACTGTGACCTTCATCAGAATAAGGAAAGAGAAAACAATAATGATAGTACCAATCTCAGACACCCAGGTAGTGGAAGCCCTAAAGTTGCATTTTACAAGTGAGGAAGTGGATAGCCTCCCAGAGGTAAACAGGGATAATGAGGGATTTGGAAATTGTAGAGGGAGAAGTACTGCCCTGATTAAATTGGCTGAAATCAAACAAATCACCAGGACCAGATAATATTTACCTTCCAGTTCTTAAGGAGGTTAGATAGATAGATAGATAGATAGATAGATAGATAGATAGATAGATAGATAGATAGATAGATAGATAGATAGATAGATAGATAGATAGATAGATACTTTATTAATCCCAAGGGAAATGCATATACTCCAGCAGCACCTTACTGATACAAAAAACAATATTAAATTAAAGATTGATAATAATGCAGGTAAAAACAGACAATAACTTTATATAATGTCTAGAAACATAATTCTTACAGCACCACTGCCTCTGTCCAAGTGAGAGAGGGATCGATGTAGCATATAGATGATGGCATCCCCCGCTCCCACCTTCTCCTGATATGTGAACTGCAGAGGGTCGAGGGCGTGTTGAACCTGTGGCCTCAGGTGGTGAAGCAGCAGCCTCTCCATGGTCTTCATCACATGTGATGTCAGAGCAACAGGCCGGAAGTCATTTAGCTCAATAGGACGTGATACCTTTGGGACTGGGGTGATGCAAGATGTTTTCCAAAGCCTCGGGACTCTCCCCTGTTCCAGGCTCAGGTTGAAGATGTGCTGTAGAGGACCCCCCAGCTCCGATGCAAAGACCTTCAGCAGTCGTGGCGATACTCCATCTGGACCCGCTGCTATGCTGACACGAAGTCTCCCCAGCTCTCTGCTCATCTGCGCTGTTGTAATTATGGGTGGGATGTCTCTCCTATGCTGTGATCAGCAGAAGGATGTGTGGAAGGTGCAGTACTCCGAGGTGAGAGTGAGAGTGGGTTAGGGTGGTCAAACCTGTTAAAGAAGTTGTTCATTTGGTTTGCTCTCTTCACGTCTCTCTCGATGGTGGCACCCCGCTTCAAACTGCAGCCAGTGATGATCTTCATCCCATCCCACACTTCCTTCATGCTGTTATTCTGCAACTTCTGCTCTAGCTTTCTCCTGTACTGCTCCTTCGCCGCCCTGAGCTGGACTCGGAGTTCCTTCTGCACGCACTTGAGCTCATGCTGATCACCGTCTTTAAAAGCCCTTTTCTTCTGGTTCAAAAGGCCCTTGATGTCAGTTGTAATCCATGGCTTGTTGTTAGCATAGCAGCGTACAGTTCTTACTGGAACTACAATGTCCATACAGAAGTTGATGTAGTCAGTAGTGCAGTCAACAACCTCCTCAATGTTCTCACTATGTGATCCCTGCAAGATATCCCAGTCTGTAGTTCCAAAACATTCTCTCAGAGCATTCTCAGCCTCCGGGGTCCACTTCCTGAATGATCGTGTGGTTGCAGGTAGGACCCTCACTTTTGGTTTGTAGTGAGGCTGAAGCAGAACCAGGTTATGATCTGCTTTTCCAAGCGCAGGCAGCGGGGTGGCGCTGTATGCGTCTTTAACGTTTGCATACAGTAAATCAATAATCTTATTTCCCCGGGTGTTACAGTCCACATACTAGGAGAAGGTAGGTAATGTTTTGTCCAGCATCACATGGTTAAAGTCTCCAGCGATTAGCACAAGCGCCTCAGGGTGCTGCATTTGTAACTTAGCAACAGCAGAATGGATGATGTCACTCGCTGTCTCCTCGTCCGCCCGAGGAGGGATGTAAACAATAACAACAATGACGTGTCCAAACTCTCTGGGCAAGTAATAGGGACGCAGACTTACAGCCAACAGTTCGATGTCCCTGTAGCAAGTGGAGACTTTGACGTTAACATGTCCAGAGTTACACCACCGTGTATTGACATAGAGAGCGAGTCCTCCTCCTTTGTGCTTCCCACAGGTACTTGCATCTCTGTCCGCTCTAACTGTGCTAAACCCGGGTAGCTCCACGTCAGCATCTGGGATGGTGGTAGTTAGCCACATTTCGCAAAAACACAACAGACTGCATTCTCTGTAGGTTCTGACATTTTTCACCAGCGCAGCCAGTTCGTCGATCTTATTTGAGATTGAGTTCACATTCCCCAGAATCATAGAAGGCACTGAAGGCTTAAAACGCCACTTTCTCGCAAGCCGCTTCATTTTTAGCTTAGTGCCGGCTCTGCTGCTACGATACTGCCTTCTTCTTACCTCGTCGGGTAAATAGGGAACCACACCGGCACTGGCATTTGTTCTCAGTGCTCGAAGTTGAGTACTTGAATAGACGAGTCTCGGCGTGTAAAAATCCATGCCCACGTTGTAAAAGTAAGTGTGTCCAGGGAACAAATCCACATAAAATAAAGTGATAGGAGTGATCAATAAATAAAAATAGAAAAATAAAAGTAGAAAAGTGGGCGGCACGGTGGCGCAGTGGGTAGCGCTGCTGCCTCGCAGTTGGGAGACCTGGGGACCTGGGTTCGCTTCCCGGGTCCTCCCTGCGTGGAGTTTGCATGTTCTCCCCATGTCTGCATGGGTTTTCTCCGGGCGCTCCGGTTTCCTCCCACAGTCCAAAGACATGCAGGTTAGGTGGATTGGCGATTCTAAATTGGCCCTAGTGTGTGCTTTGTGTGTGGGTGTGTTTGTGTGTGTCCTGCGGTGGGATGGCACCCTGCCCGGGATTGGTTCCTGCCTTGTGCCCTGTGTTGGCTGGGATTGGCTCCAGCAGACCCCCGTGACCCTGTGTTTGGATTCAGTGGGTTGGAAAATGGATGGATGGAAGTAGAAAAGTACACATACACATACAGTCATACACGGAGATGCTGAAAAGGCTGCCACTCTCGGTGGCGCCGGAACTAAGACCGGTATATACATACTGTATATAAACCCTTGACACATAATTTTAGGAAGTCACTGCACACTAGAGAGATTCCAAAGTGCTGGAAAATGGCAAATATCATCCCATTATATAAAAAGGGTGACAGGGCAGATCCAAGTAACTATGGGCCAGTAAGCCTAACATGCATCACAGGAAAATTAATGGAAGGAATTATTATGGATAAGATTGAGCAACAATTGGCAAGAACAGGAGTTTTTTGAAAACAGTCAATATGGGTTCAGAAGAGGGAGGTCATGTTTTGCTGACATGCTGGAATTCTATGAGGAGGCAATAAAAGGATATGATCAAAGTGGAGCATATGATATTATTTATCTTGACTTTCAGAAAGCATTTGATAAGATACCACATGAGAGTTTGGGCATTAAGCTAAAAGAAGTGGGAGTTCAGGGTGATGTTTGTAAATGGGTGCAGAATTGGCTCAGACAGAGGAAGCAGATGGTGTGATGAACCTCATCAGAACTGGCCAATGTTAAGAGTGGTGTTCTGCAGGGGTCAGTGCTGCAATATTTATAAGTAACAAGCTGGTTAAGTTTGCAGATGATACCAAGATAGGTGGATCAGTAGATAATTTGGAATCTGTTATATCATTACAGAAGGACTTAGGTAGCATACAGGCTTGGGCAGATTTGTGGCAGATGAAATTTAATGTCAGTAAATGTAAAGTATTACACATAGGAAGTAAAAGTATTTGGTTTGAATACACAATGGGTGGTCAGAAAATCGAGAGTACACCTTATTAGAAGGATTTAGGAGTCATAGTGGACTCTAAGCTATCGACTTCCCAACAGTGTTCAGAAGCCATTAAGAAGGCAAACAGAATGTTAGGTTATATAGCACGATGTGTGGAGTCCAAGTCCAAGGAGGTTCTGCTCAAGCTTTATAATGCACTGGTGAGGCCTCATCTGGTGTACTGTGTGCAGTTTTAGGCTCCAGGCTACAAAAAGGACATAACAGCACTAGAAAAGGTCTAGAGAAGAGCAACTGGGCTGATTCCTGGGCTACAGGGGATGAAATGTGAGGATACATTAAAAGAGCTGAGCATTTTCAGTTTACACAAAAGAAGATTAAGAGGTGACATGACTGAAGTGGTTAAAATTATGAAGGGAATTAGTACAGTGGATAGAGACTGACATTTTAAAATGATTTCATCAAGATCATGGGGACACAGTTGGAAACTTGTTAAGGGTAAATTTCTCACAAACATTAGGAAGTTTTTCTTTACACAAAGATAACGATAGACACTTGGAATAAGCTACCAAGTAGTGTGGTAGACAATAAGACTTTAGGGACTTTCAAAGCTCGACTTGATGTTTTTTTGGTTTGGAATAATTTGTGGATAGAACTGGTGAGCAAATCAGAAAACATTGGGACAGTATGGAAAATTTAAAAATGCAGTGATACTTAAATTTACTTTGACTTTTATTTCATTGCAGACAGTTTCATGTTTTGTCTGATGAATCTGTTAATATACTTCTATTCCTGCAT
Organism: Erpetoichthys calabaricus; assembly: GCF_900747795.2. Classification (NCBI taxonomy): domain Eukaryota; kingdom Metazoa; phylum Chordata; class Cladistia; order Polypteriformes; family Polypteridae; genus Erpetoichthys; species Erpetoichthys calabaricus. Next base: position 80,504,693 of record NC_041400.2, read on the forward strand.
TTCAGCTTAAATCTTGTAATATTGCCATCAATAACTAATTGAACAGCTCGCAATTTCTATCAGTATGTTTTTAACTGAATGCTGTAATTTTTTGGACATTTTTCTAATATATTTGACAGAAACCTACCTAATACAAAGTATGACTCTTTACAGATTAAATGCCTAATATAATAAGATGGTCTGCATATTAGCTGTGATATTTTGGCTTTTGCTAACTATGCTTGAAGCTATTTATAGTCTCACTTCCTTTTGCATTTTGCACAATCTGCAAATACTTTGCTTATGCAGAAAACCCATAAGGCTTAAATGTCTCCTTTTTTGTAAACTTTGTAAACACTGCAAGTTCAGTGTGTTATTTATGGGGCTGTTTGTTGTCTCACATATGACAAAAACTGTTTTGGGATTTTTTTTTAATATTTTTTGTAAAAGATTGAAACTATTTTTGTGTGAAACATAAAGGGTGATGTGTTATAGTGGCTCATTTTTAAGGTACTTGTCAGTCCCTCAAAATGTTTAATACTTGTCAAACACATTGATGTCAGCTCATTTACCATATTATAGCTGATTACAGCCTGCAACGAGTGACTGTTGCATAAAATAATAAGACCATTCAAAACCATTCAATGTAAGACCCCAGTCCTTACTAAAAACTTTGAATAGCTAGAAAAAAACAAAGCTTTATCCAGGTCAATTCAAATCAATTAATTGTTTATATCGCAAACTAGCTGCGGTGGGTTGGCACCCTGCCCAGGATTGGTTCCTAACCTTGTGCCCTGTGTTGGCTGGGATTGGCTCCAGCAGACCCCCGTGACCCTGTGTTCAGATTCAACGGGTTGGAAAATGGATGGATGGATGGATCGCAAACTAGTTGTGCCTGGAACTGTTTGGGGTTGAATAAAGTGCAGGTGCAGTAACTAAATAAATTCCTCAGGGGTAACATTTTTGTACCAAACCACAATTTCCCACCAAGGGGTACAACTCTGCATACCTGTGCCAAGTCTCAAAAATGCTTCATAAGGTCATTTCAAATAACAAAGTACAGGTACAGTCAGCAAATAAAGTTCACCAAAAGGAAAACAGCTTGAAACAAAATATAGCTTAAGGCATTCCTCCTCACAAATGGAGATTAACCTGGGTGGATTTGTATGCAAACACACATTCAGACTTATATATTAGATTTCACAGTGTGTCCTGTCTAGGAAAGTTTTCCACTGTCAATAAGTGGACACTTTAACTCACCAAGAATAAAGAAATTGGCTTTTTACTTTAAATTGGTGTTTGTCTTCCGTTGTTTTCGACTTCACCGTCCACAATGCGCACTATTAACCACAATAATTCTCCTCCCAGCAGCTCTGTCACACTCCCTCCCAACTCTGGCTCCTCTTGCTGGGTCTCCCAAAGCCCTTTATATAGTCCTTGACATGGAAGTGCTCCTCTCCTTCTGTCCATGTGATTTAATAACACTTCCGGGTCAGATGACTTGTATTTTTCTTCAGCCTGGAAGCACTTCTGTTCTTCCGTCCCCGTGACTTTGGAGTACTTCCGGGCTATAGGGAAAATAAAAATCCCCGAGTCTCCCTGCAGTGTCACACGGTGGCAACCACGGCACCCAGCAGGGCTGTGAAGCCGAACTCCATCTTCCATGGTGCCCTGCAGGAAATCGGGGCACCTGTATGCTGCAGGGGAGATGACATCTAGCGTTCTGGATGTGTCGGCCGGGATTAGCTGCCAGCCGTCTATCACAGCACCTTGTGCTAACTTTATGAGGATTGACATCAGACCCTCCCACGAAACGGAAATGGATTAAGTGCAAATAGACAGAGAAATGGCCTGTAGGACAAAGTTGGCATTGGGCATGCTGCAAGGCTTTTATGGCACTCCAGGATAATTAAGAAAGCAGATTTAATAGGGATGCATGCACCCATCTGCACAAAACCCCCACTTGAATTACAGACTATGTGACTGAACTCCAGCTTGTACTAGGAACTGACTGGACGTCATCTGATAACAAATGTGTAAATCAGAGGTGACATGAAATCTTTCCAGATGTTCCTCTGTAGACTTCTTGAGCCGGAAGGTATGAAATGAACTCAAGCAAAGACAAAGAGTATAATACAGGCGATGAGAACTAAAATATGCAGGAGAAGCCACCTATTAAAAGACGCTTATTTTGTAACTGGAAGTGACTTCAATCCGATCCTTTCAAACTCTCCTGTCCATTCTTTCTCACTCTCTCTCTCTGGGATATTTGCTGGACACTCACTGAACTCCCTGCTGATTCTCCCTGGGCACCCTCTCTGGGATTATCTCAGGGATGAGGAAATTTGCAAAATGACCCTCTGAAAACTAAAGGTTATGAGCCACTCTCTTGGAAAGCTGAACTGGAAAGACCCTTCTCTTTGTGAACTTAAGAGCTGAGATCTAGTTTGCTTCAAGAAGGGAACTTCAGCTTTTACACTCTTTTGCCAGAAAGAGAAATGCTTTTCTCTATGATGTAGGCAGCACGGCCAAGGGCCTAATGGCAGAAAGCAAGCTGGGGCAGCAGCAGCATGGCACTGACAAGGGTCATACAGCAAAGAGAAATAGTGCACTCCAACACATTAAGGATATTTCACTTGAATCTGGATCAACAACAAAGCAACAAGTTCATACAACATCGGATATCCTCCATGAAGACTTGGTATCATAAAACTATATACAGTGCATCCGGAAAGTATTCACAGCGCATCACTTTTTCCACATTTTGGTTATGTTACAGCCTTATTCCAAAATGGATTAAATTAATTTTTTTCTCAGAATTCTACACACAATACCCCATAATGACAACGTGAAAAAAGTTTACTTGAGGTTTTTGCAAATTTATTAAAAACAAAAAAACTGAGAAATCACATGTACATAAGTATTCACAGCCTTTGCTCAATACTTTGTCGATGCACTTTTGGCAGCAATTACAGCCTCAAGTCTTTTTGAATATGATGCCACAAGCTTAGCACACCTATCCTTGGCCAGTTTCGTCCATTCCTCTTTGCAGCATCTCTCAATCTCCATCAGGTTGGATGGGAAGCATCAGTGCACAGCCATTTTAAGATTTCTCCAGAGATGTTCAATCGGATTCAAGTCTGGGCTCTGGCTGGGCCACTCAAGGACATTCACAGAGTTGAAGCCACTCCTTTGATATCTTGGCTGTGTGCTTAGGGTCGTTGTCCTGCTGAAAGATGAACTGTCGCCCCAGTCTGAGGTCAAGAGCGCTCTGGAGCAGGTTTTTATCCAGGATGTCTCTCTACATTGCTGCAGTCATCTTTCCCTTTATCCTGACTAGTCTCTCAGTCCCTGCCGCTGAAAAACATCCCCACAGCATGATGCTGCCACCCACCATGCTTCACTGTAGGGATGGTATTGGCCTGGTGATGAGTGGTGCCTGGTTTCCTCCAAACATGACGCCTGGCATTCACACCAAAGAGTTCAATCTTTGTCTCATCAGACCAGAGAATTTTCTTTCTCATGGTCTAAGGAGTCCTTCAGGTGCCTTTTGGCAAACTCCAGGTGGGCTGCCATGTGCCTTTTACTAAGGAGTAGCTTCTGTCTGGCCACGCTACCTTACAGGCCCGATTGGTGGATTGCTGCAGAGATGGTTGTCCTTCTGGAAGGTTCTCCTCTCTCCACAGAGGACCTCTGGAGTTCTGACAGAGTGACAATCGGGTTCTTGGTCACCTCCCTGACTAAGGCCCTTCTCTCCCGATCGCTCAGTTTAGATGGCCGGCCAGCTCTAGGAAGAGTCCTGGTGGTTTCGAACTTCTTCCACTTATGGAGGATGGAGGCCACTGTGCTCATTGGGACCTTCAAAGCAGCAGAAATTTTTCTGTAACCTTCCCCAGATTTGTGCCTCAAGACAATCCTGTCTCGGAGGACTACAGACAGTTCCTTTGACTTCATGCTTGGTTTGTGCTCTGACATGAACTGTCAACTGTGGGACCTTATATAGACAGGTGTGTGCCTTTCCAAATCATGTCCAATCAACTGAATTTACCACAGGTGGACTCCAATTAAGCTGCAGAAACATCTCAAGGATGATCAGGGGAAACAGGATGCACCTGAGCTCAATTTTGAGCTTCATGGCAAAGGCTGTGAATACTTATGTACATGTGCTTTCTCAATTTTTTTATTTTTAATAAATTTGCAAAAATCTCAAGTAAACTTTTTTCACGTTGTCATTATGGGGTGTTGTGTGTAGAATTCTGAGGAAAAAAATGAATTTAATCCATTTTGGAATAAGGCTGTAACATAACAAAATGTGGTAAAAGTGATGCGCTGTAAATAATTTCCGGATGCACTGTATTTACAGTATCTGTGCCGAAATAAAGTAGAACTCTAAATTCCAGTAAACAGTGAGCCTATATGTTATATATTTGTCTGCTTATTCTGCCTGCATCCAGTCTTATATGTTAATATAAATATGCAGTTATCATATTTCTTTAATCATTGTGTTTATTAATAAATTGTATTACTCTGTTTCTTAAAACAAGTGTGCTTCAGGTACCTTGATATAAGTCTGAAGGTCAGAGACCCGCCTCCTACAACATAGAAAGGTAAGGTAAAGAAAGTAGGAGCCTTGCCTAATTATTTGATTGATTACTTGTATTGCCGAAGGCAAAACTGATAATTAACCAAATTAAAATTTGTTTTTAAATCCCACATTATTACAGCATCCTCCTGGGCGGCTGTCTTATTGCTTATTTTTCAATCAAAAAATCCTACAGGGCATTTTCTACTGACAAATTTATAGCATGTTAATCAAATAGAATATATAGGCCAAAGAGCAAAAAATTACAACTTACAGTATATATAGTAGATTATAATGAAATACAATGGCTGATGGATTAAGTCAAAATGTATTACTCCTACACAAACAGATACTACAGCATCTCCCAAGGCGTTCGTAATGTACTAAGATTTGAGCTGATCTCATTGATGAAGATCTAATGTGGAAGTGGAAAATACTGCCTCACAGCTCAAGAAAACAGGGCTTAAACCTTGACCAAATTACTGTGTCTGTGGTCTGTATGGATTTTGCATGTTCTCCCCATGCTCTAAAAGATTTTTTTTTCTCTGAATCCTCTGGATTCCGTGTCTTTCAAAACATATCACAAAGATATGCCTGTTAAGCTAATTGCCAACCTTATGTACAGATAATATCAGCATGTACTGTATATTAAAGGAGCCCTGTCCATACAGTGTGTGGCAGGCAGGGAGAGAAAATGGTAAAAGAGTACAGGAAGAGCTTATGAGAATGAAAGGAAAGATGGTAGAGATCTTATGGATTTTGTTTTGGCATTATCTTCTTTGCCTGTAAGATCAAGATTGGGATTATCTATGTAGTGGTTGATGGTGCATTTCCGCTGAATTAAAAAAATGTAATGTGCAGAATCCTTTATATCAATTCACTACAATTTTCTTTATATTAATAGAGCAATGGTATTTAACATGCAATCTCCCAAACCAAACTGTCTTAAAGCATCTTTCTCATTTTAGAAGCATCCCAAAATAAAAGATTACATATGGAAATGAAATGTGCTGTACCAGGCATTATTAAGGAAAACCATTCTACATGCAGTAAAAAAATTAAACAAAATTGATGTCTTACTTGAAAAGAGCCTTCCAATGTCTCTGATGTTTCTCTTAGGCTGGGATTGAATCTTGATTTGCTTTTTTTTTCTTTTTCTATTTTTACATCTGTTATGTTATTATTATTATTTATTTTATTTATTAGTATGCTATTTTAATGTTCTAGTTTTCAAAAATAAATTTAAAAATATTAAAAATCTAAGGTATATTTTAAATGTAAGTTTGTTTGCTACCAAGTGTAGTTGGAAACAATTTAAAAGATGTTATAATAAAACCACACCATTCCATACTCCAGGCTTTGCTAGTGGGATTAGCTTTTGAAGGTTCACTTGCCAAAAAACTTAAGTTCATACAATCAAGTACAATGCAAAGGCAACAAAAATGCTGTGACAAAAGAAATGTTATTTGAAAACAGAAAACGATTCAAAATCTCGTTTTCAATTTAATTAAAGAATTAATAAAAACAAAAAAAAAATACAATATAAGCCCCTTTCACACCCAACAACCCTTTTTGTATCAGAACAGTAACTCAAATTACATAATTAAAATCATAAGTGATAACCTAACACCCTTCAATAAAAGTCAGACAATTTATAATAGAAATTAATAAAAAATAGTGCTAAAAAGCCACAAGAAACAGTGGCCACCAGCCCTATATAACTTTTTTCTACCAAGAAGAGAAACATTAACCATTGGTAGGTGGCACATGGGATAGACAGGCAACCCAGGAAGGAGTTGGGAAGATTCCTTACATGGACAGGAGGCCCCGAAAGGACAGAAAGGCATCTAGGCCAAAAGAGGTAAGGGTGTTGAACCCGGACAAGGCTTCCCTAATATAGGGACAGACATCCCAAACAGAGGGGAAGATTAGCCCTGGGCAAATTGACAGGATTCCAGACCGGACATATTTCTAGTAACATCCCTGGCCTGGATAAAAAAAGAGGAGGCCAGGGAAGGACGGTCTCTGAGGAGTGTTTAGTCCCCCAAGGAGCTAGATGGCAGTGGCCCTCCATATTGGCACCCATTCAGGAACCAGTGGGGAATACCGGGAGTTTTAGTCCAGCAGCACAGCCCTGCTGGGTCCATGGTTGCCACAAGAGGGTGCTGCAGGGAAATGTACTCACTATAACATGGAACTTTCATGCGACCCAGAAGTGTTTCCAATGGGCAGTAGTCCTGGCACTGGAAGTAGTCCTAGGTCCTCAATAAGAGGGACAGCACTCCCTTATCCAGGTGAGTCAGAGCTGGGAGGAAGGAAGAAAACACTCAACTGGATGTTGGCAGTGCTGTGGAGAGAGGAGAGGTGATTGAAGGATAGATGACTTGTGCTTGTTTATGCAAGGTATTTTATAATAAAACACCCATTTATTTGAACATGGGACTGTCTTGGTGTGTTCATGTTTGGGATTGGGGGCTGTCTGGTGCCCCTGTTCTATCACAAATTTCTCTCTTTCAGTGCTGACAAAAAACATAACAACAAGGCTCCTACTTGATGTACGTCCAGTGAAATCTCAGCCAGCTCAGTCACTTCTGTTGTCTGTAATGCAGTTGTGATTTTTGTTTAGTGGCCAGAAAGTCAGAGAAAAAGAAGTTTAAGTTTCAGCATGCATATAGCTCTACAGCTGAACATCGTTGTGTACTTTTATGTTCAACTTCCTGTACGTACAACAAGGTACTTAGTTTTCATATATTTTCCTCTGATGCAGAAACCTAATTTAAATTGATCATTGCTTTCCAGAGAAAGAGCTTTACGGATGCCCAAGTTTGTAGCTGGCATTTTAAAAAAGAGGATTATTGCGAGCCATGGTCTGAGACAGAGAGTCAAAAAAGGGAGTGTTTCCTGTGTTGTCTGAGTGGAACACTTTCTCCATTCCACTTTCAAGACTGGTGGTTTGGGAGAGGAGAAAGTGACTAATGGAGGATGACACACCGGGTGGGAAGGAGAATGATGAAATCTTTGAGGACCACTACTATGCTTCGATTCTGGATCCAGCAGTTGTCAACCTAGCACTTGATGAAAACATGTCTCTTGGAGAAGATATCCTCCAGCTGAGGAAACAATTTGAAACCCTTACAATGAAGCAGCAGTTTGGTATTCACCTTTTTGCTTTTTCAGACAGAGCTATTTGCTTTTTTACAGGGTAAGATGTCCAGTACAATACAATACAATACAATTTATTTTTGTATAGCCCAAAATCATACAAGAAGTGCCGCAATGGGCTTTAACAGACCCTGCCTTTTGACAGCCCCCCAGCCTTGACTCTCTAAGAAGACAAGGAAAAAAACTCCCAAAAAAAAACTCTTGTAAAGAAAAAAATGGAAGAAACCTTGGGAAAGGCAATTCAAAGAGAGACCCCTTTCCAGGTGGGTTGGGTGTGCAGTGGGTGTCAGAAAAAGGGGTAAATACAATACAATAAACAGAACAGAACACACATAATCTTCAATACAATATAACAGTGCAATAGAAACATTACAAGTACAGAGCACAATTCAGCAGTAGATGATCTCACATAATATGATTTGGATTTATTTAGAGTCCTGGAGACCTCAGCCATCAAACTGCCTCCCCATATTGGCCATTCCACAACTGAGTCAGTGCTGGGCCAGCCAATCCAGCGAAAGGACCCCTCTACCTGATGATTCCTCCAATCCTCCATCAGAGATGACTTTACATTAGGCAGGCAAAACAACATGGCAGGTAGGTCGTGGCACCAAGTGCCACATTTGAACACTGGGAAGAGAAACAGAATAGGTGAGGATTAGTAACAAATTTTAACTATCATGTTACTTATGTTTTAGTGCTAATGACTAACAACAGAGATACAGTATGTACAGTTAATCAGTAGCTTTAGTCATGATATGCTAAACTGAAGTAGTGAGTCTTCAGCCGGGATTTGAAAGCTGAGACCGAAGGAACGTCTCTCATAGTAGCAGGCAGACCATTCCACAATTTAGGGACCCTGTAACTAAAAGCTTGACCTCCCACTGTTATTTTATTAATCCTTTGCTTATGGTTTTAAGCAGACCAGCATCATGAGATCTTAATGTGCACTCTCGTTTGTAAGTCATGATAAGTTCAGATAAGTAAGCGGACCTTGGTCATTACGGCATTATATGTTAAAAGGAAGATTTTGAAATGTGCCCTAAACTTAACCGGGAGCCAGTGTAAGGATTTAAGAACTGGAGTTATGTGTTTGTATTTTTTTGTTCTTGTAATTACTATTGCAGCAGCATTTTGGATTAACTGGAAGCTGTATAAAGAACAGTTTGAAAATCCAGTGAACACCACATTGCAGTAGTCAATCCTACTAGAAATAAATGCATGAATGAATTTCTCAGAATCCTGCTCATTTAGAAAACGCCTTCATTTCCCAAAATTAATAAGATGGAAGAAACATTATTTAGACAACTTTGTAATGTGTGCTTTAAAAGACATGCTAGAGTCAAAGATATCTCCTAGATTGCTGGCTGATTCAGTAAAATTAATGGTGATTCCAACTAAGTTAAATGATGATAAAATATTTACAATCAGCATCATTCCCTCCAGTAATTATCATCTCTGTTTCATTGGTGTTTAAAGACAAGTAGTTCTCATCCATCCACTCCTTTAACTCATTAACACAACTAACAACAACAACAACATTTATTTATATAGCACATTTTCATACAAAAAGTAGCTCAAAGTGCTTTACATAATGAAGAGAAGAAAAATAAAAGACAAAATAAGAAATTAAAATAAGACATTAATTAACATAGAAAGGAGTAAGGTCCGATGGCCAGGGTGGACAGAAAAACAAAAAAAAACTCCAGAAGGCTAGAGAAAAAAATAAAATCTGTAGGGGTTCCAGGCCACGAGACCGCCCAGTCCCCTTTGGGCATTCTACCTAACATAAATGAAATAGTCCTCTTTGTAGTTCGGGTTTTTCACGGAGTCACTTGATGCTGATGGTCATACAGACTTCTGGCTTTTAATCCATCCATCATTGTTGGAACATCATGGTGCTTTGGGTAGATGGTGGTGGCGCACGCCACCACCAACAGGACACCGGAAAAGGAAACAGAAGAGAGAGTAGGGGTTAGTACAGATTTTGAATGAATAGTTATTATAATGAATTAGATATACAGAGTATCAGGATTAAATTACAGTGAAGTTATGAGAAGGCCATGTTAAAATAATGTGTTTTCAGTAGTTTTTTAAAGTGCTCCACTGTATTAGCCTGGCGAATTCCTACTGGCAGGCTATTCCAGATTTTAGGTGCATAACAGCAGAAGGCCGCCTCACCACTTCTTTTAAGTTTTGCTCTTGGAATTCTAAGGAGACACTCAGTTGAGGATCTGAGGTTACGATTTGGAATATAAGGTGTCAGACATTCCGATATATAAGCCGGGGCGAGATTATTTAAAGCTTTATAAACCATAAGCAGAATTTTAAAGTCAATTCTGAATGACGCAGGTAACCAGTGTAGTGACATCAAAACTGGAGAAATGTGTTTGGATTTTCTTTTCCTGGTAAGGATTCTAGCAGCTGCATTCTGCACTAGTTGCAAACGATTGATGTCTTTTTTGGGTAGTCCTGAGAGGAGTGCGTTACAGTAATCTAGCCGACTGAAAACAAACGCATGAACTAATTTCTCTGCATCTTTCGATGATATAAGAGATCTAACTTTTGCTATGTTTCTTAGGTGAAAAAATGCTGTCCTAGTGATCTGATTAATATGCGATTTAAACTTCAGATTACAATCAACGGTTACCCCTAAGCTTTTTACCTCCGATTTGACTATTAATCCTAATGCATCCAGTTTATTTCTAATAGCCTCATTGTATCCATTATTGCCAATCACTAAGATTTCGGTTTTTTCTTTATTTAGTTTGAGAAAGTTACTATTCATCCATTCTGAGATACAAGTTAGACATTGTGTTAGCGAATCAAGAGATTTGGGGTCATTATTTTAAATTATTTTATGTAAATCAGGTAAATCTATCCTAGTGAAAGACTTTAATTTGTTTATTATGGGGTACTGGGGTTTAGGAGGATCCTTAGTGATGGGGAGATATACTATGTTATTTCTAATATTAATTTTTTGATTGAAAAATACAGCGATAGCCTCACAGGTTTTACTGGAAGTACTTAGGAGGCATTCCTTTGAGTTACCTGGGTTTAACAGATGATCAATTGTCGAAAATAAGACTCTGGGATTACTAGCATTGTTATTTATAATCTTAGAGAAACAGCAGCGCCTCTCAAGACGGACTGTGTTATTGTATTCTGTTATTTTAACTTTTAATATTTCATAGTCAATAGTTAGTTTAGTTTTCCTCCATTTACGCTCAGCTCTACGGCATGTTCTCTTTAAATCAGACACTCTTTGGATCTTCCATGGTATAACAATGCTAGAAGATTTTTTAACTGTCTTTTCAGGTGCAACTAAGTCAACAGCAGCCCTCACTTTAGTATTAAATCTTTCCACCTTACTATTTACATTCTCCTCGCTATTATAGTTGGCACTATAAACGGACTGATTGGTTAGAATGTTTGAAAGTTTTAAAGCTGCTGATGAATCAAAGAAGCGTTATTTAACAATATGCTTCTCATGAGTGTTTTCTATCATTATTTCTATATTAAAGAGTAGAAGAAAATGGTCTGATAGACCAATATCAATGACCTGCTTTATATCAACTTTTAGTCCTTTAGTAATTACTAAGTCTAACGTATGACCTGCTTTATGTGTAGGCTGATTAACGAGCTGTCTCAAATCAAAAGAGTCCAGGAGGTTCATAAATTCTTTTACTTTCTGGTCACATTGATTATCTATATGAAAATTAAAGTCGCCGACTATTAAGAGTGTGTCATAGTTCGTAATTAAGATTGACATCAAGTCAGAGAATTCCTCAAAGAAAGACGCGTTGAATTTTGGAGGTCTATACACGGATAATACTAGAACGTGAGAATCTCCCTGAATAATAATGGCGAGATACTCAAAAGACTTGAATTTACCAAAACTGATATTTTTACATTTTAACCTGCTTGAGTAAATGTTTGCTAGCCCTCCACCTCTCTTTCCTTGGCGATCAGCACGAGTAAAACTGTAATCCGGAGGCGCAGATTCGATTAAAACAGCTGCGCCATCTGAGCTAAGCCACGTTTCACTTAGTGCAATAAAACTAAGTAAGGACATCATTGGAGAAATTTCATTTGGTCTAAAAAAAAGGTATAACTGGGTGTCATCTGCATATGAGTAAAAATTAACATTATGTTTTCTAATGATAGTACCCAGTGGAAGCATGTAAAGTGAAAACAGTAAAGGTCCCAGTACTAAGCCTTGCGGGACACCATATCTCAATTCTGTGTGTAATGTACTTTACTGTCAGTACATTTCTGTACATACTGGAATCGATTTGATAAATCAGAACTAAACCTGGAAAGGACAGTACCTGTAAGCTCAATGTCATTTTCTAGCCTGTGCAGTAAAATAGAATGGTCAATGGTGTCAAATGCTAAAAGTCTAACAACATAATTACAGTGGAGTTTCCTTCATCAATAGCATAAGTGCCATTTGTCTACTATGACCAGTGAGGAAACCAGACTAGAATTTTTCAAATAAATTGTGATGCATAAGGTGTGACTGAAGCTGCTTGGCGACTACTTTTTCTAGTATTTTAGAGAGAAAGGATAAATTTGAAATGGGTCTGTAGTTATTAAATATGTGTGGGTCTAGGTCTGACTTTTTAAGTAATGGCTTGATGACTGACACTTTTAGTGCCTCAAGTACTGTGTCATGCAATAATGAACAATTAATAATGTTAAAAATAGGCGCTGCAAGAACATCTATTGCACTTTTTACTAGTTTTGTTGGCACTGGGTCTAGGGAACAAGTAGTAGGTTTTACTTTAGAAATTAAAGTCAAGGCTTTCTGCTCAGTGAGAGGATTCAAATTTCTAAAGTGTTGAAAGCAAAGTGAGACAGGGTCTGCCAAGCTAGTATGTAGTTTACACTGTGATGCTGAGATCTGGAATCTTATGTTTTTAATTTTCTCATTAAAGAAGTTCATAAAGTCATCTGCGCTCCATTTTTCAACACTCTAATTTAAGAGCTCGAGTGTTTTCAGTAAACCAGGGAGAGTTTCTATGTGCTTTGATCACTTTTGTTTTAAGGGGAGCCAGTAGACTTATATTGTTATGTATTAAGCTTACATACATATTCACGTGTCCCTGAATAAAGTTTAATGACTAATTATTGAAAGTCTGTTTTTTAAAGAAACCTAATTTCATCACATATTTGTCCCATATAAGTTCATAATAGACACAAGACTTTAATATGTCCAGATCTTACGTTCGTAATTGTGAGTGTAGCTTGAAATACAGTATAGTTTGAAGCCCTTCTCCTTTTTAGCTCCTGACATTTGGAACAATGTGTGAATAATGTGGATTACATAATTTACCGTAAGTCTGGGCGCATCTTGAAATGTTTTAGTGAAAATCTCCATAGCTAGTCCATTTTGATATCAGTGCCAGAAGTGCAGCAGCTGGTTGATGCAGAATGCGGATTAGAATGTGCATATAGCCTAGTGGAGGGCTTTCTTTAACCACCTGACATGGGACTATTTCTGATGCTTAATCAACCATTTCTGGGAAACATTTTAGGGTTGTGCAGGCCACACTGGAAGTGTATGGAATGGGTGCACACACTGGCACCGTTTGTGAGGGGACCAGCTCAGCAGACTCATTATGACCTCAGCAAACAGGTTGCTGCTGATTATGACACGCTCAAGGCTGAGGTGCTGTTAAGGTACAGCATCAGCCCGGACCAGTAGGCGAGATCATGTCAGGAGTGGACGTTCGACCCTGAGTGGCTGTCACGCTCCTAGGACTACGAGTTATGAAGCAGAGTCAAGGGGTGGCTAAAGCCAGAGACAAAATGATTCTAAAACTTTGACTGAAATGGTACCTGTGACTACCTAGTCAACGCCCTCCAAGGTTTTCTCACATGGCTAGTCTGGAGGCCAGAATATAAGACCATTGATGTTTTTATCACAGCCGCGCAAGTTGAGGGACTAGAATGGTCTGCTGACCGCCAAAAGTCACAGACAGGATGCGCCGCCACTCCTGAGTCTACCTGTCATATGATGGAACCTTTAGTCTGACCTATGGAAAAGTACATGACCCCTCCCTGCTGTTACAAATGCATGGAGTTAAGCCATACCTTCTCTAACTGTCACTGCTTTGTAGAGCCAAAGGGCTGCAGTTGGGCTCAAGAAGAAAGGTACTGTTTTACCACCAATCCTTTTTCCCTTCCCTACACTGATGTGGTTGTAATAAATGGGCATTAGATCACTGCACTCATTGATTCTGGCAGTAGCTTTTCAATTGTTGCTCGTTGTTGCATGCTTTCATGACAACCTGTATTAATGAGGAAACTTGATGGTAACGGTCCACCTCATGTATAATCAATTACCAAGGTCATGTGCAGTCCATCTTATCCAGTGATACTGGGACAAGACTAGTTAGAGATTAAGAGATGTTCAGGGAAGTTGCCATGTTACTCTATATTAATCACTTGAAAACCTCAGTATACCATTCAGAAACTGATGGTTTTGTAGAGCAGTGTAATCATACAGTCAAGAAAATGCTACCCAAGGTGGTCAGTGAGGATAGGGGGAACTGGGACCAATTACTATCCCTTGTGTTATATTCATACTGGGATGTTCCACAAGTCTCTACGAGCCACTCACCTTATGAGTTGCTGCATGGACGACAATCACTAGGGTTATTGGACATATTAAAAGAAGGCTGGGAGGAAGAGGGTCTCCCTTCTACCAAAATGTTAGAATATATCATGCAATTATGCAATAGATTTGAAAAAATTTGGCCAATCCTATAAGAGAATATGTTCCTGGAGACCCTGCTTGCTACGTGGACCTTGAAGCTGTGTGGGGTCGTTAGTCAGTGTAAGTTCTCTCAAATACAGTGCAACAAACAGGCAGGCCTTTGGGCTAAACTAAGAGTAAATCTAACTTGGTGGTGCAGTTGGACAGCTGCTTTTTGTTTTGCATGGACAGAGACAACATGAGGTGCGGTAAGAAACAAGGCAGCAGTGTGTGCAGTTATACTAACAGTAAGTGGTGCTCAAATGTTATGGAAGTCTCTAGATACTGTTCTGCTATGGTGGAGTTAATAGCAGTGAAATGTCAGCCTTTCTACTTGCTGTGAGAGTTTAGTTAGATTGTTTATTTGCCATCAAACTCCTGTCTAGCAGGAGCACCACAGGGCTGTGTCTTTAGACCTTTGCTCTTTACACTGCTGTCACATCACAGCTCAGGAGAGTTCAGTTCAAACCAGATCATCAAGTCTGCAGATGACATAATGGTGGTGTGCCTCATTAATAATGATGATGTCGCAACATACACAGAGTAGGTGACAAGAGTGGCTCCCTGTTGTAAGTGCAACAATCTCTCTCTTAATGTTGCAAAGACAAAGGAGATGATAATAGATTTCAGGAAATCCTGCACTGCTCACCCACCTCTCACCATCAACAGTACTGCTGTTGAGAGAGTCAAAAACATTAAGTTCCTGGGAGTCCACATCACAGATGATCTTTCTTGGTCCCTGATCTCCACCTGCATAACCAAGAAGGTTTGGCAGAGCCTGTACTTTTTTGTGGAGACTGAAGACACATTCTATAGGAGTACCATTGAAAGTCAGTTTTCTAGTTGCATCACAGTCTGGTACTATGGAAGATAAAAATTTATACATTAAGCATAAATAGCATATTAGGATAAATCGCCATAAAAGTAATTAACAGCTTCTGAAGCATTAGATTTAGCATAAATTAGAATGTCAAGCAAATAAGATATGTCAAGCAAATACATAAATAAAAAACATTAGCCATATTGCATTATTTTTAAGCTTGAAGCAGAATTACCAATTTGGGAAAGGAAGGACAGAATAGAAAGAGAATGACGCACAGAAACTATCGAGAACAGAAGAAGGGGGAACATGTACACCTGTTGTTCAAAAAGTTAGGAAGCTGAGGAACGATACCAATGACATAATATAGAAAAATGGTCCTGGCAGGCACGTGAGAAGCCAGCTGGAATAGTGAATCAGCAGAAACAGCAAAAGGCATTGCTACTAACAAGGTCAAGATAATGTAATGCATGAAAAATAAAATTAGTATATTCTTGTACTAGTATAAATAAATATAGAAAAATATATAGCATTAACCTTAGTGCAGAAAATAATGCAAGTCAGGCCTGCCACGCAAAGAATTAAATAAAGGTACATGCTATATTTCTTTTTAATTAAAGCTTAGCTTCAGCCGCTAAATAAAAAATAGCTTGAAGGCCAAGGGAAAGGAAATGATAAAAGAATGCCCAAAAATGGAAGAAGGGAACATCTGATCAGCTTAGGCCAATCATAATAAGAAAAACAGAAACTAAAGATAGACAATAGACAGTAAGATACCAGAGGCCAGCTGTAGATAAGAAATTACTATAGAAGTTTTGAGTTCTGAACTGTTCAGGGCTCAGCTCAATTTGGCCACATTGGGTTGAGTCTGTTATTATTATTGTTATTTTATTGCAATAAAACTATTGACTCTGTTTGCCTATCCTGAGTCTCCTAATAGCCTTCATTTCAGGTAAAAAGCCTTATGGTGACAATTTTTCGCCACGACAGTACAGGAACTGCAATGTTTCAGAATGCAACACACTACAGCGGATAGTGAAAGCAGCTGAGAAGGTTATTGGTACACTTCTACCTCCTTTGAAAAACATTTGCCAAACGTACTAGAATAACAGAGCCAGTAACATTGTGAACACCCATTCCCACCCATTATATGGTCTCTTCTCACTTTTACCATGTGTAAAACAATGCAGTTTCCGATCTGTTTCTGCAAGACTGAGTAATAGTTTCATAATACAAGCCATCAAAATTCTGAATGCATAAAAATATCTAGTTCCTGTCTAACCAAGTGTCTTTCCAGGGTATTCCCTTTCACACTATACTGTTACATTGTAATATTTGTCTATTTATTGTATTTGTCTATTTATTATACTTATTGTATATTTATTTTAATGCTTCTGTCACAACTTGCCCTTTGTTGAATGTTGCTATATGTTACACCTTGGCTCATGGAGATATATTGTCTCATCTCACAGTTGCTGATAACAATAAAGTAACCTTGACTTTGACCTTATCTATAAATTGTATTATTCTGTTTCTTAAATCAAGTGTTCTACAGTTGCCTTGCTGTATAAGACCAATGGCCAGAGACTGCTTCCTGTAGGGCAGTGGTCCCCAACCTTCTTGACAGCAAGGACCACTTTATTAGATGCAAATTTTTCCACGGACCGGTCGGTGGGGGGAGCAGTTTTATACACAATTTACATAACATTTCTATTATTATTAAGTTATTAAGCAGTTCGCATACGTTTGCAACCCAAGATTTTTCTTTTTTTTTTGCATATAACAAAGACATATGCTTTGCATTTGTCATTCCAACAGATTGCACATCACAGACATTAACACTGCTATCTTTCTTTCGTGTCTGCCGTTTCTATAGGAGGGTGACAATGAGTTAAATTCCAATGGATGTTTTTCAAATGTTGACAAGCAATAAGCAAAAGGTATCACTGAAAACCACAGAAAACAAAAACAGCAAAAAAAAAAAAAAAAACAGTACGAGGAAAGTTCGAAGAAAGAGATTTTTTTTTACAATGTTTCTGTTTGGGGATCGTTGTGCAAATGTGCACAACTGAACTGTGACCACAGACCTAACTGCTCTGTGGATGATTCGTTCAAGCATTTCAAGGTCACTTTGTTGTAATGAAAGCATCTGCTGAATGTACTTCGTAGTAACGTGATTTCTATAGACTCGTGTCATATGGGGAAACTGTCGGGACCATAAAAATAACTTTGTTGTAATACTCTCTCACCTCGGTCTCTCTCCTCTCTACGCTGCTGCAAAGCCCCGCCCACCAAGCGTTCTGAAAAGTCTGAGTGAGTCTCCGTTGCCGGTAGTTCTCTTGCGGCCCGGTAAGTGGGCCACGGACCAGGAGTTGGGGACCCCTGCTGTAGGGAACGCTAAGGAAATAAAAGTAAGATCCTTATTTAAATAATTACAGGCATTGCTGGAGACAAAACTGATAATTAAATAACAAAAGGTAAATTCTCACATTTCTTGCAACACCTTCAAGTAGGATTTATTAGCTTGTATCCAGGGCTTGCTCATGAGTAAACTGTGTCCCTAGGAAGTGTTGATTCCCACTTCAAGATCGGTCAGATCCATACCTGAATTTGATGAAAGGGGGAGGAGGTTCCCCTTTGAGATCAGCACCCTCATGATTGCATATAAAATTGATGAGTGTGAAGGGGGTTCCCTGTGAGACTGAGATCAAATCATGGGGTTAAGACAGACATGGGGTTGAAGGAGTAGTTTTGCTGTCCCCTTAGAGCAATGTGCCCCTAATAAAAAAAAAATATTCAAACACTTCAAAAACCCCCATCTCCAGAAACTCCATTTACCTTTGGCATGTGGAACTACTAGTTTACAGTGAACAAAGTGGACTTCATTCCAGTATTTTCCACCCAAAGTAGATGCTTAGTTGTGGCACTGACTGAGACATGGATCCTATCAAGAAATATGGCAACACTGACAAGACTTTCCTCTGATTCCCATTTCTCTCAAACCTGTTGGTTCAATGGAAGATGAGGAGTTACAGATATACTAATCTTGAAGAACTGGAGACATTTTCTGCGCTGGGTAATAAATGCAATTACAGTTCTTTTCAGTATCACTCAATCACTATCTCCTTCCCAATTAACATTGTGAGATATGGCCGGTCATTCACCCCCAGGCCGCTAGATGGAGCCCTACTTGCAGCATGGAGGTGCCCCGAATGCCAGCAGGGAATTATGGACAACAAAGTTTTTATGCACAGCCCTGCTGGCTACCATGGGGACCACCAGGAGTCACTGCAGGGAGGCACAAGGACATCTATTTTCCCTACATCCCAGAAGTATGTCCCAGTCACATGGACTAGGAGGAATGACGTGCTTCCAGGATGAAAAAGAAGAGTTTTTGATCGGACCAGGAAGTGCTAAGAAGTCACATGGACTGAGGGTTCAGAAGCAATTCCGGGTCACGGACTATAAAGGACTCTGGGAAATCCCAGACAAACAAGTTGAGCCGGGTGGAAGGGTGGCAACGCGTCTGGGAGAGTGGAGGATTGTTTGTTTATTAGTTATTAGTTATTGGTTATTGTATGAGTATTGTGGAGAGGAGGGTGCTTTGTGCATGTATTTATTATAATAAAGGCAATATTTGGACTTTTACCTGGTGTTCGGCGTTTGATCCGAGGGTTCAAGGGAGTGAGAGCGCCCCCCTATCTGTCACAACATGAACATTGTTGTTCTTTACTGCCCTTTAGGTCCACTGAAGAACTTCCTCGATGAGCTGGATGTGCTGTTCTCCTGTCTTCCAGATGATGGCAGTCCACTTCTAGTCCTCAGGAACCTGAATATCCACCAGGACAATCATTTCTCTAAAGACTGTCTTTCTCTTTTTCCCTTTTATCCCATTTTTAACCTGACACAGCTCCACACCGATCACACTCAAAAAGCTGGTAAATTATGGATCTTATTCTCTCAAGGAAATAAGCACCCATAAGTATAACTGTCACTCCACTATATACATCTGATCACTTTTTCATTCTCTCTTTGTCTGCTGCTATTTCTCCTGCTGTTTCATTTTGCCTTCCTCATTTCTCTTCCCTAGACTCCCTCCTCCTGTCCACTTCTCCTTTCTTGATACCAGTTCTGACATTGACACCATGTGCTCACCTCTGTCTTACTACCTTGATTCTGTTTGTTCTTTCTCCACTAGACCTGTGCATGAAAGACCCTTCTACCCTTGTCTTTATGAAGCTCTACACAGTCTACAGACAGAGCTTAGGACAGCTGAAAGGAAACAAAGGTAGTCAAAGGCCCTGGCAGATCTTGAAAAGTATCAATCTATTCTATCTTCCTTTTCAACTGCTACTACCAGTGCAGAAGTAAGTTTTGTTTAAGTATTGGTGGCTCTGAGGCTAAGGCTCTGTGCCATTATCTGCAAGATTGCCAGCTCTAATCCCTGTTACTGCCAAAAGAGATCCTTCTCTGCTGGACCCTTCTCTGCATTTGCTCCAGGGGTGCTGTACAATGTCTGTCTCTGTGCTCTGACCCCAAGGGGTATGGGAAACTAACAAATTCCTAATACAAGAAATTGTGAAAAGTCTACAGATCTACAGTGTAAAATATCAACAGTACAGACTTTATGAACTTCTTTAATGAGAAAATTAAAAATATAAGATCCCAGAACTGAGCATCACAGTGCACACCACATACTAGATTGGCAGACCCTGTCTCACCTTGCATTCAACACTTTAGAAATTTTAATCCAGTGACAAAAAATGAGGTCTTAACTTTAATTTCTAAAATGAAACCTACTACTTGTTCCCTAGATCCAGTGCCAACAAAACTAGTAAAGAGCACAATGGATGTTCTTGCAGCACCTATTCTTAACATTACTAATAGTTCATTATTGCATGGCACAGTACCTGACGCACTAAAAGTGTCAGACTTCAAAACATTACTTAAAAAGTCAGACCTAGACCCACACATACTTAATAATTATAGACCCATTTCAAATTTACCCTTTCTCTCTAAAATAATTGAAAAAGTAGTCGCAAATCAGCTTCAGTCACACCTTATGCATCACAATTTATTTGAGAAATTTCAGTCTGGTTTCCACACTGGTCATAGAACAGAAACTGCACTAACACACATTGTAAATGACATTCTGATATCCTCTGATAAAGGAAACTCTAAACTCAACTGTAATTATGTCGTTAGACTTGAGCGTGGCATTTGACATCATTGACCATTTTATTTTACTGCACAGGCTAGAAAATGATGTTGGGCTTACAGGCACCATCCTTGCTTGGTTTAGTTTTTATTTATCAAATTGATTCCAGTATGCACAGAAATGTGCTGACAGTACTCCATCATTATACACAGAACTGAGATATGGTGTCCCGCAAGGCTCAGTAGTAGGACCTTTACTGTTTTCACTTTACATGCTTCCACTGGGAACTATCATTAGAAAACATAATGTTAATTTTTATGCAGATGACACCCAATTATACCTTTCTTTTAGACCAAATGAAGTTTCTCTGATGTTGTCTTTAATTAGTTGTGTTATTAAATTAAAAGAGTGGATGGATGAGAACTACCTGTCTTTAAACACTGATAAAACAGAGATGTTAATTATTGGAGGGAATGACGCTGATCGCAAAAATATTTTGTCATCACTTAACTCAGTTGGAATCACAATTTATTTTACTGAATTAGCCTGCAATCTAGTAGTTATCTTTGACTTTTAAAGCACAAATTACAAAGTTGTCTAAATCATGTTTCTTCTATCTTAAAAATTCTGAGAAATTAATTCATGAATTTATTTCTAGTAGGATTGACTACTGCAATTCGAGTTCACTGGATATTCAGACTGGTCTTTATACAGCCTCCAGTTAATCCAAAATGCTGCTGCAAGAATTATTACAAGAACAAGAAAATATGAACGCACAACTCCAGTTCTTAAATCCTTACACTGGCTCCAGGTTAAGTTTAGGGCAGATTTCAAAATCCTCCTTTTAACATATAAAGCCATAAATGGCCAAGGTCTGGCTTATTTATCTGAACTTATCATGACTTACAAACCAGAGCGCACATTAAGATCTCAAAATGCTGGTCTGCTTATGATCCCAAAATAACAGTGGGAGCTCTTGTTTTTAGTTACAGGGCCCCTAAACTGTGGAATGGTCTGCTTGCTACTATAAGAGATGCCCCTTCAGTCTCAGCTTTCAAATCCCGGCTGAAGACTCACTACTTCAGTTTAGCATATCCTGACTAAAGCTGCTGATTAACTGTGTATATTGCATCTCCTTTGTTAGTTATTAGCACTAAAACATAAGTAATATGATAGTTATAATTTGTTACTAACTCTCACCTATTCTGTTTCTCTTCTCAGTACTCAAATGTGGCACGTGGTGCCAATGCCCACTTGCCATGTTGTTTTGTCTGCCTAACGTAAAGTCATCTCTGATGGAGGATTGCAGGAATCATTGGGTAGAAGGGTCGTTTCATCAGATAGGCAGCACAGAGCTGATTCAGCTTGGAATGGCCAGTAGGGGGGAGGCAGCTTGATGGCCAAGGTCTTCAGGACTCTGAACAAATCCAAATTGTATTATGTTATATTATCTACTGTTGAGTTCTGCTGTGTACTTGTAATATTTATATTGCACTAATATATTGCACTGAGGAATACTTGTGTTCTTTTCTGTGTATTAAATTGTAATTATCCCTTTTTTGACCCCCACTGCATGCTAAACCTACCTGGAAAGGGGTCTCTCTTTGAACTGCCTTTCCCAAGGTTTCATCTGTTTTTTCTCTACAAGGGTTTTTTTTTGGGAGATTTTCCTTTTCTTCTTAGAGATTCAAGGCTGGGGTCTGTCTAAAGGCAAGGCCTGTTAAAGCCCATTGCGGCACTCCTTGTGTGGTTTTGGGCTATATAAAAATAAATTGTATTGTATATTGTAATTGTAAATAAAGAACAAAAAAAGCACAGTATTATTAAAACTAAATGTGTGATCCAGGCACTGAATTGCGGATTAGAGTTGTCCATGTCACTGCCAGGGAACTTAATTTACATCATCCTGGCTGATTCAGCAACAGAAACAAATCACTCTGAACCAATGTCTTTTTGATATACAGTATCATTATTAATGCTCTCCTAATTAATAAGGTAGGCTCATTTATGGGACCCACTCTTTCTTATTCTTAATTAAGTTAGAAGTATTTCTCTTTTCTTTTTTGTGATTTTTGTGTGAATTTGCATATGCACATTTCAACTTTTGAGAGATTTATGCAGTTTTTAAAAATCTGCTCATATAACCCATGGAAAATTATTTTGAAAACAATGTCACTTTTTTCAAATTAAGTTTCACTTCTAAAGTTACTGTGGATTATGCATGCAGAGGTTTCTGTATCTCTGTATTGCTAAATTTCAGTTTTGTTGCATTTTAATTTTAAAATGATACTGCATACAAGGCTAAAAAACTATGATGCAGCAATCATTTTATTAAAAAAATTGAGAGAAAACTAAATAAATTTTTCTTATTATTTTTTGTTTTATTTACAAGTGTTATGATGCTGTATTTTAACTTGTCTTAATATTCCAGAAACAGAAAAAAATGTTATAAAGTACTACAATAAAAATGTGTGTCCTCTCCTTGACGTGCCTATTTGTAACAATCACAGTATTTTAACTACCAACTCGTTTTTTTTGATAATGGAGTAATTTTTTTTATTTAAAGAACAATAACAGACAAACAAAGAACTCATTTGCAAGGGGATTCCACTGGTTTTTGCTCTGTAGTTCTGTATGTTTTAGATATTTTACCAGCTAAAGCTTTTCCTTAATGGGTCACTTAATTTAACAATGGAGTCAACTGTTAAATGCTTCAAAACAAAGAACAGTTTGTTGCCATTTACAGTCATTTATTGTTTTTCTGGTCAAGGCAGGATAACTTCCCACCACTTCAAGATGTATTAAAAGTGTTTATTGTGTGCAAAGTAATAATACTGCAATTCATAAATAAACATATTTTCTTTAGTGTTCATTCATCATTTCTTGTTCACTTTATTTGTTTCATATGAGCTTGATCTGTATATTTATGTTTTGAGGGACTGGTGTAAAATCATGGGAAAAAACTCTAATGCTTAAACAAAATGTTTGGTGGCAATGCCACACAGCCATATAGGACAACTTTGATTCAGTATATCAGTGTGTAGTGTTTATACATTCTCTATCAGTCCAGACTTTTTTCAGATTTTGAATTAGTATAACATACATATAGGAAGACACCCACCATACACAAACACACACACACACACACAGACAGACCATATCCTTTTAAGCACCGTTTATGAGTGATGCCTGCACAGCCTGTCACTCCAAGACACATGAAGGCTGATACATCTTGGTTAGTAAACCAAGATGCAGAACGTCCACCATCCTCTTTTGGGAAATCTCCTCCAGCCTACTAACCTCTAGGAAATAAAGTGGCAATCTCCACACACCAAGTTTACTGTATTTACTTTATTACTTCAGTCACTAAAGATATGCAAGAAATATAACATTAAAGTGTTATTTAGAAGGAGGAAAATAATAGCAACATAAGAAAATCTAACAGAAATAGGAGTGGATAGTAACATCTGGAAGAATAGTCTTAAATAAAAACGTACCCTTGCTTTGAATAAGAAAGCGTATTGATGATTAGCAGCAAAAAAAATATCAGTGTCAAAAGATGGTGTCATCCTGGAAGGCTTGTTAAATTCAGCAGTCGGGCTGATGCAAAGATGGTGTCTTAGATGCCCAGATGAATGGAATCCCTCTGGAAAGTCCCTCTCTCCCTGATATTTATTCTCATCTCTCTTGGACTGGTCATTCTTTATGTCCAAATGCAACAAATTCCGATGACAAACAGCTCTGCCTTTAATGGTTTGATCCTAGTATTTCATCTATGCACTCTCTTGCTGTCTCAAGTTCATTTTACTGTTAGGTTTTAAACTGTCTGGACAATCTAAACCAAGATTAAACACTTAGATTAACATGAAAGAAGTATGCTGTCACAAAATAAAGACATAAACAAGCATAAAGTGTTGGGAAATTCCCTGTATAATCTCCTGGATGTAGAGTAGTCAAACAAGACTGTTTTTCTGTATGATTGATATATGATTGACAGTCTTGCACAGTAGGTAGCATTCTTTTATATCATGAGAGAGGAAGTTAAAACAAAGCAGAGGAACAGGAAACGACATGAAAAGTGGAACAGGAAGTGATGTCTTCAAGAGGTGGTGGAAGTGACCTCATCAGATGAGGATGGAAGTGGCTTCATCATAAGAGTGACTTTATGACGTTATTGTTCGGGGATGGAAGTGATGTTGTTGGATGGTTAGTGAAATTTTCGTTGTTTGGTTGGGATGAAAAATAATCGTTATTCTTCTGTAGGTCTTTTGAAAAAGGGAAAAAGGAATTAGTACTTGTTTCCAACCCTCTATCTGTTGTACTTTCACTCTCATTTGGACCTTCTGGCTGCTGATGTCCCATTCTAGTTAGTGATTGCTTGTCCCCATTGCTTTTGAGATAGACAGAGCATATGGTGATTAAAACTTGATAATGTCTTGCATGCTGCAACGATTTTACCCATGTTCCATCTTCTGGCCTTGGAAGGAGACCAAGAGAAACATTAAATGAGAATATACATGAGAAGCATTAGTGTGCATTAGCAACACCAGTTGTTGGTTTATTCTTCAAAACCATAGACTACAGTCTGCAGCAAACTGCATTGCAGAAGGGCCAAGGAAGATGTAGGTAGCCTTTTGGTATCAGTCACATAAACTCTGACTTACTCTTTAGGAATGACTTGATTTTCAAGGTTCATTAAATTTTATAATTTATGTGCACTGTGGTTTTATTTTCCTCTTCTCTTTTGCCAACAATTGTTGACGTTATACAGTATATAAACAGTATATTTCCTTTAAATTAATGTAAGAGACAATCTAAGAAAGTAATGTTAAAGTTAAAATTATTTAAGTGTTCGCTTAATTTCAATAATAGAATATCAGTTTCTCACAGCTGCCTAGAATATGGTATAGACTTCTTCTTCCCTCTGTAAGTTAACATGAAATACAATTTATCTGTAGAACAGTGTTAATTAAGCCAGTTGGGAAATAGTCTTACTGCTAGTGTGGACTTTTAGATATGTTCACAAATAGAATAGGACATGGCATAGAGTTTTCTGACCTCAAATATAACTGTATGACCAAACTTAGAGAAATGAAACAAGATACATAAGCCTTAAACAGAACTTTTCTTTTCTTTAATATCAATTTTTTTTACTATTTTTCTGTGAACTGTTTTGCTTTGAAATTTTACTAAAACTTTTAAAAACAAAGATATTTCGTCTGTGGAATTATGTGAGCACTTGTCACACTATTGCCTGAATCATCCTATGAAGCAAACTAAAACCTGCAGAACTTTGGTAATTTTGGATAAACGAAGCTACAATTATATTATTACAATTTGAAGCTTTATTGGTGTGTGCATATTATGATCATGAGGATTTGTTGTTATATTGTACTGTGTTTTGTGTTCCTAATAAATATTGTTAACTTTTTTGTTTTAACAATGTACAGTACCGTGTGTATGTAATCAGTGTGCTAAGTAAAAATAAACTGAAAACAAAAACCAATTATGCTAAAAAATACATGTTTTGTGATGATCATTGTAATGATGATCATTGTAATGTTTTGTGAACCATGTATTAATGTAATGAAAACATAAAAAACAGGCCATATAAAACAGAACAAACAGAACAAGAATCCTACAGCCTTTTCCTGTTTATCCAATGGGGTGATTCGCTCATTGCTACTAAATCAGCCAGTAATATAGGTTTGAACATTAATAATAAAACAGATATTTGTTAGAAAATATTTCAGCACTGGTTAAAAATGACATATCATATGAGGTGTATACATTTTTCAAGTGTTGGTACAGATGCACAAATCATTTTGAAAATTGTTGATATGTTCCATATTAACTATCAAACAAACACAGCTATTTACACAATTTTTGAGAAATGGAAAGACTCTACAAAAATGAATTAGTCTCCACTGGTGGCAACAAGGAGACCGAGCATAAAATGTGTCCTCTTCTTGACAGTTGCTGTTTTCCACTATCAACAGAAACAATGTAATCAGATTTTAGTTCCCAGACAGAATGTGCTGCTCGTTTATTAAAAAACAGGCTTTGGGAAACACTTCTGATCTGTAAAAATACAGCTTTATGCTTACATAAATTATTGTTGTTTTGCATTTTTTTATTTGCTATGAAGAATTTCAAATGCATACAATGTGCAAAAACATATTTTTGTGAAAGATGGTAGTAATAGAACTAAGACCACTACTAACAATCACTTTTCCTTCATGCAGAAAAAAAAAACGGGAAAGCAAGCTGGCTGTGTGGTGTACTGGTTAAGGCTTTAGACTTCAAACCTTGAGGCTGTTGGTTCAAATAATGTTACTGACACTATGTGACCTTGAGCAAGTCACTTGACTTGCTGTGCTCCAACTGGAAAACCTAAAGGAATGTAAACAACTCTATCATAAATGTTGTAAGTTGCCTTGGATGAAGGTGTCAGCCAAATAAGTAAAGTGAAAAACATTTGATGGCCACAGATATTTTACACATCTCAGTATTCATGTTCCATTAGGAGGGACGTTTATGTAAATCTTATTGACCCACATAAGACCACTTCATCCTAATATGTATGAATAAGTAAACCCTAATGAATTAGGAATTTCCTGGATCTGTGTGTGAAAATAGAGAATTTTGAACACTTGTGGTTGTTTAAACAGATCCCCTGCTTTTTCCCCCAAACAGCCAGATAAGATAATTGAATGGGTTATGTCAGCAGTTTCCTAGCATTAATGAATTTTGTTTTGTTTTTCAGAAACAATAAGAAAACTGCATAAAACTGTATGGAAGCAACAATATTGTAAGAATTATACCGGAAACTTCATTTCACTGAGCAGATGTCAAGGTTTTCTGCTGGTTTCTTAATTTTAAATGTATGTTAATAGTTAAGAAGATATAGTATATGATGTTTACTTGTTTACTTCTTTTCATTTGTAGGTGCAGTGTGAAATAGAAAACAAAAATGAAGAACTTCCAAAAACAACAAAATTTCCAGGTGGTGTAATCCCCCACCCATGTTAATTACATTAAAAATGCCCAAGTGATAAACAAAATACTGTCTGTCTCTCACATGTTTTAAGTATATTGCCTAACTAAAACACATAACAAAACATGAAGGGGAAGGTAACAGTAGAGGTCAAAGTGAATTTCTGTTTCTAAATAACATACTAATTACAAAGTATAATAAAAAAAAAACCTGATTTTGTGAATTAAAATTAATCAGTTAATAACATTACACTAGTAACAGCATTATATTTTTATATTAAATCTGACTGCAGGGATATTTCAGTTTTCATTATGAAGGAAGAATAAAGCCGGCTTTCTGAGGGAGGAAATGCTGGTAAGGTAAGCATTTAAATGTTTTATTAACAAGCTTTGTGACAAAAACTCTCAAAGGGAAATACTTTAAATATATTAAAATTAAAACAGGAAGGATAGCAAATTTTAAAAATGAATGTTTTGATACTAATCAGTGATTACAGATTGCAGTCTTATTCAGCTAATAGCATGTGACTTATTTTCTTTCGTAGCTTCAAGTGTCCTTGTGGGTAAAGGTCTCTATATAGACTTTAAATGTAAAAAAGTAAAAAAATACAATCAGAAAGAGTAGTTACAGACATCTTACTTAAATATGGTTTAGGAATTTGAAGAAGTAGCATACCTGTTCCAAAACATTTATTGTACTTGGGAGGGGGATACTCAGTCCATTTGAAATGTTTCTTTACCTACAACTCAAGCTGTATCGTGTCGTTTTAAGGTACCAACACTGTAGGAGATGCCAGTCAAGTGGTGGGCACATTTGTACACATCCATCCATCCATCCATTTTCCAACCCGCTGAATCCGAACACAGGGTCACGGGGGTCTGCTGGAGCCAATCCCAGCCAACACAGGGCACAAGGCAGGAATCAATCCCGGGCAGGGTGCCAACCCACCGCAGGACACACACAAACACACCCACACACCAAGCACACACTAGGGCCAATTTAGAATCACCAATCCACCTAACCTGCATGTCTTTGGACTGTGGGAGGAAACCGGAGCGCCCGGAGGAAACCCATGCAGACACGGGGAGAACATGCAAACTCCACGCAGGGAGGACCCGGGAAGCGAACCCAGGTCCCCAGGTCTCCCAACTGCGAGGCAGCAGCGCTACCCACTGCGCCACCGTGCCGCCCGCCATTTGTACACGTGTTAACTTATTCTAGGCCACTGTATAGTTACAGCATCTATCAATCATTCTAATTACATGTCTTTAAATAAGAACTGACAAGTGGGATTCAAGTATTGTGATCAATCAAAAAATAACTACTGCCCCACTATTGTTGGAGTTGGCTACAGGCCCCCAAGCCCTGAACTGAGATACCTGTAAATATTAGAGATAGCCTGTCAATCTCAGAATTAAAATAAAGTCTTATACATGCTCATAATATTCTTGTTGCAGCTACTAATGCAGCTTTCAAATTGAACAAACTAACACTCCAGGTGACATTTATTTAGTATGTATCATTCTTGTTTTATCATTCAAGTTATCTCTTCCGATACTGGAATGGGACCTCACAATTAATCATACAAAAAGTACATTCATAACAGAACTTTAGTGGTTAGTTAATTTTCTAAGTGATACACAAGCTATAGCACTAAACGTCACATTTGGGGTTTTATAGATTTGTGATACATTCAAGTACAGCTGAATGCTCTGCTGATACAGTTAGGTGAAAACACTGCTGTAATATATTAATAATAGTTTCTGAATATCACTTTACAGAAGCTGCAGCACTATATTTCAAATGAAACGTTTCTCATTGCATTGTACTTCATTGAAGTACTGAATATATCAAAGTTCTATAGCTGCATTAAAGTGAGAAACACAACTGTAACATAAATAATACTTTCACAATAACTTTACTGTTTAGATCATTTTGTAAGTGATAGACAAACTGTACCACCACATGTTACACTCATTGTTGTTTAGCCTTGTAACACATTCTGTTTCATAGGAGTATTGAATAACTAAGAATTCTACAGTTGTATTTAGTTGAAAACACTGCTGCAACATTTAAACAGTACATTCATTAAAGAACTTCACTGATCAGACAATTCTCTAAGAGATAAGCTATAGCACTACATGTCACATTCAGTGTTTTTCAGCCTTGTAACGCATTGTGATGCAGTGAAGTATAAGTGAATGCCCTGTTGATCCATTAAAGTGAAAACAATTCTTCTTTTTTCGGCTGCTCCCATTAGGGGTTGCCACAGCGGATCATCCTCTTCCATATCTTTGTTTCCTCTGCATCTTGTTCTGCAAGAACCCATCACCTGCATGTCTTCTCTCACCACATCCATAAACCTTCGGTTAGGCCTCCCCTTTTCCTCTTCCCTGGCAGCTCTATCCTTAGCATCCTTCTCCCAATATACCCAGCATCTGTCCTCTGCACATGTCCAAACCAACGCAATCTCGCCTCTCTGACTTTCTCTCCAAACCGTCCAACTTGAGCTGACCCTCTAATGTACTCATTTCTAATCCTATCCATCCTTGTAACACCCAGTGCAAATCTTAGCATCTTTAACTCTGCTACCTCCAGCTCTGTCTCCTGCTTTCTGGTCAGTGCCACCATCTCCAACCCATATAACATAGCTGGTCTCACTACCGTCCTGTAGACCTTCCCTTTCACTCCTGCTGATATCCGTCTGTCACAAATTACTCCTGACACTCTTCTCCACCCATTCCATCCTGCCTGCACTCTCTTTTTCACCTCTCTTCCACAATCCCATTACTCTCTACTGTTGATCCCAAGTATTTAAACTCATCCACCTTTACCATCTCTACTCCTCGCATCCCCACCATTCCACTGACCTCCCTCTCATTTACACACATGTATTCTGTCTTGTTCCTACTGACCTTCATTCCTCTCCTCTCTAGAGCATATCTCCACCTCAGGCTCAGAGCCGATCCCTGATTTAATCCCACCTCCAACTTGAATGTTCCTACCGCAGACCTCACCACTGTCACACTTCCCTCGTACATATCCTGTACAACTCTTACATACTTCTCTGCCACTCCCGACTCCCTCATACAATACCACAGCTCCTCTCGAGGCACCCTGTCATATGCTTTCTCCAGGTCCACAAAGACGCAATGCAACTCCTTCTGGCCTTCTCTAAACTTCTCCATCAAAATCCATACTGCTGCTCACTAATCAGCTCACTTCTTAACCTAGCTTCCACTACTCCACTACTCTTTCCCATAACTTCATGCTGTGGCTCATCAATTTTATTTCCCTGTAGTTACTGCAGTCCTGCACATCCCCCTTATTCTTAAATATCAGCTCGTTTGAGCTTTGTCAGAATGCACTTTGCAGATTCTGATGCCAAGTGGAAAAAGGTCTTATGGTCAGATGAGACCAAAATCAAACTATTTGGCCTCAATACAAAATGGTACACCTAGTGAAAATCCAATGCAGCTCACCATCCACACCATATCTACAGTAAAGTATGGAGGTGGCAGCATCCTGTTGTCGGGGTGTTTCTCTGCCGCAGGACCTGGGGATCTTGTTAGGGTAGAAGGAAAAATGGATGGGCAAAATACCATCAAATTCTTGAGGAAACCTGCTACCCTCTGCCAGAAAGTTGAAGATGGGCAGAATGTTTACCTTTCAACATGACAACGACCCGAAGCACACAGCAAAATTGACTACACAGTGGCTGAAGGAGAAAAAAAGTGAATGTCCTCATGTGGCCCATTTAGAGCCCAGACCTAAATACCATTGAAAATCTGTGAAAAGATTTGAAGATAGCAGTCCACCAATGCTCACCATCCAATTTGACCGAACTTGAACAGTTCTGTAAAGAAGAGTGGGCAAATATTGCTCAGTCTAGATGTGCAAAGCTGATAGAGAAGTATCCCAACAGACTCAACGCTGTCAGTAAAGCAAAAGGTGGTTCAACAAAATATTGGCATTGTGGGGGTGATCCTTTATTAATCTCAGTATGTCTTGTTTTTGATTTTTTATAATTTTTCTGAACTGTAGCTGTGATACCTTTTACTTGAATGTCATAGATTGCATTGAGTAAGTCAAGCTGGGAAGAAATATTTTTGTGTTTGTTTTCATTTAAGGGGACCAGTCCCCTTCACATGCACAATCAAAAATTGGGATACAGGATTCCATCATGGTGGGTTTTCTCTCGAGATTTGACTGGCAAGCAAAAATGTTGCAACCTTGGAGTAAATAATGTGAAATTGAGGAATGACAATATGTGACGTATCAGACACTAGATTAGTTAAAAATAACCTAAATCCATTATTCAAAAAGATTGTCTGGGAAAGCTGGGTACCCAGAATGTTGACTCCTAAAGTGAAGCATCATCGTATTCACTATTAAAAGGAGAATTTCAAGTTAAATAATTCAGACTTTGAGAATTGCAAGAAATATTTCATTACTGGGAATGAAACATAGCAGCTTTAACCTCCAATATAAAGCACACATGCTCAGTGGCTACTAAGAAAAACGTCAAAAACCCTTTAGTTTCAGGCTACTGACTTCTTCACTAGAAGCAGTAGAAGATACCAAAGTAGAGATAGTATTAAAACTAAGAGTGTTAGAGTCATGTTCTGTTGATTTTTGCTTGTGCAGTATTGTTTGATTTAATCAACCATGCTTATTAAACAAATACACCAAAAGTAATAAATGAAAATTTGAATACAAACACTCCCATTTAAAAATGTATCCTTAATTTATAATTTACACCAGCTCACCTCAAGGAGAGGAGAAGGATTGGGTTTCAGAGATTTATTTACCATTCTCTTTTCAAATTTGCATTTGTCCGAGTACTGATTCTTCTAAGATCTCCAAGTGGTGACTCTAAATTAGTTTCTTGCAGGTATGTTTGTCATTGTACACTTTGGGCACAATTTGGAAATTTTTCTCTTAGGGGTGTACCCACTTTGTTGCCAGCGGTTTAGACATCAATGGCTGTGTGTTGAGTTATTTTGAGAGGACAGCAAATTTACGCTATTATACAAGCTGTACACTGACTACATTGTATCAAAGTGTCACATCTTCAGTGTTGTCCCATGAAAAGATATAACAAGTTATTTACAAAAATGTAAGGGGTGTACTTAATTTTGTGAGATACTGTATGTGAGTGGGTTTGACGATGCATTGTCACCATCATCTACAGTTGGGCTCTGCCCTACACTTGATGCTACAGTATAAACAGTATATAGTTTTTGGAAACAGGTTTCTAGGTTTATTAAACTGGAAAGTGAAAATGTTGTGTGTTTAATATCTATTAATTTCTAGACTGAAAGAAAACTTAAAATTTTAAATGTTTTTAACTCCTTGAGATACCTGAACCATTTAGGAATTTCTATAAATCAACTGAACACTGAAAAGATTATGATAAATAGACATGAAGACCTATTGGACTTTAAGTTGAAACAAATGTCATGGAGATTTTTAATCCTCTGGGCCATTAATTAGACTAGACAGGCTAAGGTTATGCACCTCTTGCAAAACCACATTGAATCAAGGTTCACTGCCAGCAAGGTCAGGATATATGTTTCAGAATCAGTTTGAGCACAGTAGTCAATCAGTGGTACGACAGAATAATTTTAATTCTTTCTAAAGATAGGTGTTGTTGTAATTAATGGGGAAGATATTGTATTTAATTCATTACAACAATCTTGGTTGTAATAAAAAACAACCAATGAAGAGGATAACTAGGACAAAGATGCTGAAATACTACATTAACCCAACATATTAGGCACACTATTTGAAATTCCTTTCGAGGCTGAGGTTCTTCAGTAAGCATAACGAACCACATTTATTGCATACTTCAAACATTTTTTTAAAATCAAAATGTCAAAACTAAGAAACTGCTAGAATTTTATTTTACAAGGAACTTTACATACATATTACGACAATATGTATTTCAAATGTTTCTGAAAATGTTATCAAAATGAAGATGATTTTACATAAATTGAAAAATTGAATTAAAAATTAATCAGGGAAAACCTAGAATGAACCTGATCAATATGAAACTGGTGAAAATATTCCAGTTTAGGTTCTGAATGAGATCTATAAATGAATGCCGTCAGTGGAACAATCCTTATGGAGCAACAATTTTGTCATTTAGTTTTTGGTTTTAATGATTTGCTAGTATCACATATCGTAAATGGTATAAAAAAATGATGGGATTCTCAAAAGGCAGAGCTTGGATTGCTGGGCTTGCATTTTAGCTGCATTGTGGGTGACCTGGATTTGAAGTATCAGTCTGTTGCTGCATCTTCTCCATTATGACGTTTTGGTCAGTGGCTGTGTTCTCCGTAATCTTCAAAGTATGTCCCGTTTGTTTTGATAAAGTGCTGTAGATACCCATTGCCTAGGAAACAAAAGCAGCACAAATGAAATATCGATGAAGCAAGCTGTCAACTAGGCAGAATCCTAGAAATACTCAGCAAAAGGTTAACAAGAATAATAAAAGTCAATTGATTCCGACTGAATGAATTACTAAATTACTAAACCAACGCACCTGCACAAATGCACCCAACACCCTATTCTAATCCCCTATTCTAAGGTGCTATGAACCACCCTATGTATTTTCTTTGACTGCCAAAAAAAGAGGAGAAAATCTTCCATCTTAACCCATTATTACAATGAAATATCCACCTACAGTTCATATATCTGGCAAATTTCCAACTGATGCATCACTAAACAAAACTAGTTTCAATGTGTCATGATTTCAGAGAATCTGGAATTTCTGAATCGCCTGGTTTGCTTTAAGTTTTCTCACAACCTTATTTACCCTTTGTAAGCTTTACATAAGAGAACTGGACTGCCTCCTCATGACCAAATTGAAACACTTCTTGTATTTGGGGTATCACATTATCCACAAAATCAGAAGAATCTCCTCAAATGAAATCATCCACATGGGGATGAAGCTTATCAGCTTTAACCTCCTATCAATGCAAAACATTCTTCAATAGAAGTAGTAGAATATACTTCAGTAGAAATAGTATTAAACTAAGAGTTGGCATGCAAGCACTCCACTGAAAGTTCTATCTTGGATTAACCACTAAAATATAGCACTCTCAACTCGCAACACACTGCTTCCTGTGCTGTACATTATGTCATTCCCTTTGTTATACCAATACAGTGAAGCATATACCATTTCTTAAGCTTTCACAGCTTACCTACATATTTTGCTTCAGGAAGAGGAGGGAAAAAAAACTGGTAAGAAGAAGTACTCCTTGCCAAAATGCAGACTTTATGTTCATGGAGTTCAGTTTCCATTGTTTTTGATGTAGTAGAATCATTTTGCTTGACTTCTCAATTTATTGTTTTTGACAAAATAAAATGGCAAAAGCAATTTTAGAGACTGTGATGCACATGTCTCTAGGAAGTTCTCATATGTTAATTTCCCCTTGGGATTAATAAAGTTTCTATCTATATGTTTAACTGTTCAAAGCCTCTTGCAACTAAACATGCTTTGGTTATTATTCCAATAGAGGTATCTTTCTAAGTACAAAACCACCCTGTAATGAAGACAACTTTGCCCAATGTCATTCGCCTGCTCTGGTCTCACGGGGGTAGACAGAATTCTCAAATGAGAATACACCACTGAAGACAAACTGTTAAGTGTGTAGTGAATAGTGGTGAAATCCTGTACTGCAAAGTCTACACCCACAGGGCTTCTACCTAAAACACTCACCCCCAATTTTTCCAGTCCGTATCAGTTTTAAACCACTGCAGGAGTTTCAAGCAGAAAGCAAAAGATACTCAGCAAATGAATTGATGCTGAGAGAAGATAAACAGCTAAAATTGCAGTTATCCATGTAGGAGCTCAGTATCACAAGGTAACTGAAGCATAAAACTAGTTTGCATATTGTAATGAGCGCTGTGACAGTGGAGACACATACGTAGACTAAAGCAGTTACTGGGCTCCACACATTTGAGAAGTACTTCTGTCTGCTACATTATCTTTCTGTCATTTTAACTACTGCATCACTATATGACATAACTCAAACAGAGATTAGATAAGCATTGTGGTCTATGGATATACAGTAATCCCTCATCCATCGCGGGGGTTGCGTTCCAGAGCCACCCGCGAAATAAGAAAATCCGCGAAGTAGAAACCATATGTTTATATGGTTATTTTTATATTGTCATGCTTGGGTCACAGATTTGCGCAGAAACACAGGAGGTTGTAGAGAGACAGGAACGTTATTCAAACACTGCAAACAAACATTTGTCTCTTTTTCAAACGTTTAAACTGTGCTCCATGACAAGACAGAGATGACAGTTCTGTCTCACAATTAAAAGAATGCAAACATATCTTCCTCTTCAAAGGAGTGCGCATCAGGAGCACAGACTGTCAGAAAGAGAGAGGAAAGCAAACAAATCAATAGGGCTGTTTGGCTTTTAAGTATGCAAAGCACCGCCAGTACAAAGCTGTTGAAGGTGGCAGCTCTCACCCCCTCCTTCAGGAGCAGGGAGAGAGAGAGAGAGAGAGAGAGAAATAGACAGAGAAAAACAAACAATCAAAAATCAATACGTGCCCTTCGAGCTTTTAAGAATGCGAAGCACCGTGCAGCATGTCGCTTCACGAAGCAGCTGCACAGAAGGTAGCAACATGAAGATAATCTTTCAGCATTTTTAGACAAGTGTCCGTATCGTCTAGGTGTGCGAACAGCCCCCCTGCTCAATCCCCCTACGTCAGGATCAGAGAAAGTCAGCGCAAGAGAGAGAGAGAAAAGTAAGTTGGGTAGCTTCTCAGCCATCTGCCAATAGCGTCCCTTGTATGAAATCAACTGGGCAAACCAACTGAGGAAGCATGTACCAGAAATTAAGAGACCCATTGTCCGCAGAAATCCGCGAACCAGCAAAAAATCTGCGATATATATTTAAATATGCTTACATATAAAATCCGCAATAGAGTGAAGCCGCGAAAGGCGAAGCGCGATATAGCGAGGGATCACTGTACAAGTTAAAACACTGCAGCTATTTTGTCATGGCCTGTTTGCATTGCCAATTATACAGTAATGTTAAATTTCTTCAGTACTTCATTTAAACGTGTAGTTAGAAGATGGATGTTGTTCAGCCTCATCTGTGCATCTATTAGTGTTGTTAGACAGATTTTTTGATTTGGGTGCTTTGAGTACTGAAAACTGTCTCTTTTGTGACTCTTCATTATCAGCATTTCTTTTGATGGAGTGTAAAGCACTGTTTATTTCAAATGCATATTCTGCAGTTCACATTTTCATGAATATAGATTACATTGACTTCTACACTATTGTTGTAACGCTGAACAATGGAAATCACACACACAACACATGTGATACACATATCATTCATGTATACCATTTGTCCATTGATGCCAATGAATGTCACTGTATAATCTGATGCTACAGAAAGGATTCCCCTTGCATCAGGTTATGCTTATATTTAATTGTACAATGTGCTCTCTACACACAAAACACACATTTATATGTCTAATAGGGTTTTTAAGAGACATTTTGAATGAAGATGGTTCATCACAAACAAAAGCTTGCTACCTGTCAGACCTGGTTAACACTGGAATCCCTGAAGCCTACAAAAAAAAGTTGTAATGTCGAGCCACCTTAAATTCCTTCGCACCTCTTCATCACCATCTTTGTTTTCCAAATATGTCAATCAGCAGTGGCTGCAAGCAGCCTGCTATCCCCATCCCCCACCGACACAATTGAAGATCTCCCAGCTCAAGTCTGTTTAGCTGGGTACGAGGTGCCTGGAGTTATATAGGGTAAATAATATATCGCAAGGCAAGAAATGTTGAATACATAACTAAAACAGATTTTTTTTTTTGTTTGTTTTAGTAATAATTGACAAAATGCTGAAGTGTATAAAGTGTGAAGACTGAAGTTCAAACATCAAAACAACACTTTCACAAAAGGTATAACAAAACAAGTGCACTTTTATTACTATAAATGTGTAAAAACTGAAGCCAAACTATCAATTGACAGTGAGATGACACGTCTGCTTGGCTGATGTAGAGGTAAGAACTGCAGCCTCATAATCAAGAGGTTAGTGGTACGAACTCGGGTTCTTCCCATTTTGGGTAGTGGACTGCTATTATTATTACAGTGATCCTCCGCCTATCACAGAAGTTACGTTCCAGACCCACCCGCGATAGGTGAAAATCCGTGATATAGAAAGACCACATTTTTTTATAGTTTAAGCCTTAAGATAACCCTCCCACACGCTTTAAACACATGTAAACTTTTTAAAACACACTTTGGATACACATGATACACGGGTGTCAGGATAAAGATATGAGTAACATAATAATCATCATCATCAGTTTTACCTTCTCCTGTATGGTCATGGTCTTCCTCTGGTGCTTAGGCTCACTGCTACCAGAAGGCTTACAAGATGCAGGACGCTTGGGAGCCATCGTAGGGCTTAAAACAAAATGAAAAGTTCACAAAAGTTTGCTCAAGGTACGCGATACGCAATTCGTCGGGGACCCATGCTCGCTGTTCTTGCGAGATTACACCACGTTAGCAGCAGCTAATCAGAGCCCAAGAGAATAAAATCCGCTCTGATTGGTTGAGTCTCCTCTTTCAGCCAATAACGGGCTTTGTAAGAAATCATCTGGGTGCTGTAACACGAAACTCTTTGTCTGCTGAAAACCATATGCTTTGTTAGGAATTGGCTGCAAAGTACACTACAGGTAGGATGTACTTATTGAATTTTTCCATGATATAGCGGGGGTGCGATAGCTGAACCGCGATACAGCGGGGGATTACTGTACTATTACATAGTAAAAACATACATTTGATTTGAGTCTTAACACCCGGTGTACATTTTTGCTAACTGTAAAAGAGATCACTGAAAGAATATAAGCAGATGCACAAATGCTGGTGAATCATGTCCTCTTGTTGTCACTTGAATTTTTTTAAATTCAGTTTTATTCTTGAATAAAAGCACACCTATTTTGTTATAACTTTGCAAAAGTGCTTATTTTATATTCCCGTAATCACTTGAATGACATCAAATCTGTCTCTGATTCTCTCATACATGCACACACACACATCCATGCATGAAAATGCTATATTATTTGAACATGAATTGTCATTTGAATGTTGTTTGTTTTAAGATCTTGCTCAGTCTCCCCGTTATGGTGCATGGTACTGGGAATGCAGACAGACAGACACTAGTGACTTTAGCTGTAGGTGGAAGTCCCACTTTATTTATGGTGTCAAGCAGAGTTGTGTTGCGGTGCAGCAGTCTATTAACCAGCAAAAGCGACAGGGAAAAGTTGTCTGTTGTTATGATTCTGGCTTTGTCCAGAAACAGCTCCATAAGCTTTACGACTACAGTCTCGGAAAGTCTTTCTCCTGTGAGACATTGGGGATTGTTTCCTAAATATGGAGTGGCACTGCACATGTACTTTGTCTCCAAATCTGCTGCAATCCAAAACTTTATGCCAAAACTGTTGTTTTTCACACTTTCTGCACGGGTGTCTTTGTTGTCAAAGCGCAAATGTCTCATGATACTCTGAAAGCGGTCACGGAGCATCGTATCTTTGATTGCTAGTACAACAAATAGTTCTGACCAGGCATCAACCACAGCACCAACTGTGGTCATCGCTGCTCTTATGAAAAGAATGGAGATAAACGCCATTAACTCAAGAGAGGGAGAGACAAGTTCGTTGTACCATGTGAATGTCGCTGACAGAATAAAACTGAAACTGAATAATAAAAAAAGAACTAACTTTTTACAAGTAGCCAAAATTTATACCAGGTGTTACAGACTCAAATCAAATTAATGTTTTTATTTTATTATAGTAATAATAGCAGCTCATTACTGAAAATGAAGAACATGTAGAATCAAACTGCAACCTTTTGGTTATAAGGCAGCAGCTCTTTCCTCTGCACCATCCAATTAGATACTGTATACCGACTTTCTGTCGATTGACATTTGAGCTTGGGTTTTTAACTCATTGACAGCAACATGTAAATTAAATGATTTTTTTTTTTTCTTTGGTTAAATTCTTGAATAAAAGTGCATGTTTATTTGAAATTTGGACTAAAGTCTTCACACGTTATACACTTAGAGTCATTATTACTATAATATAGAAAAATTTTCTTTTTCAGGTATGTGTTCATCATTTCTTGCCTCACATTTCCTGTTATCCTACATTTACACAGATCATTGTAGAAACGGAACACGCATGAAATGTATGTATTCCAAATAACGATATACAGTATCTCACAAAAGTGAGTACACCCCTTAAATTTTTGTAAATATTTTATTATATCTTTTCATGGGACAACACTGAAGATATGACACTTTGATACAATGTATCAGTCAGTGTACAGCTTGTATAACAGTGTAAATTTGCTGTGCCCTCGAAACAACTCAACACACAGCCATTAATGTCTAAACTGCTGGCAACAAAAGTGAGTACACCCCAAGTGAAAAATGTTCAAACTGTGCCCAAAGTGTCAATATTTTTGTGGCCACCATTATTTTCCAGCACTGCCTTAACTCTATTGGGCATGGAGTTCACTAGAGCTTCATAGGTTGCCACTGGAATTCTCTTCCACTCCACTCCTCCATGACAATATCACGGAGCTGGTGGATGTTAGAGACTTTGCGCTCCTCCACCTGCCGTTTGAGGATGCTCCACAGATGCTCAATAGAGTTTAGGTCTGGAGACACGCTTGGCCAGTCCAGCACCTTTACCCTCAGTTTCTTTAGCAAGGCAGTGGTCGTCTTGGAGGTGTGTTTGGAGTCGTTATCATGTTGGAATACTGACCTGCGGCCCAGTTTCCGAAGGGAAGGGATCATGCTCTGCATCAGTATGTCACAGTATATATTGGCATTCATGGTTCCCTCAATGAACTGTAGCTCCCCAGTGCCGGCAGCACTCATGTAGCCCCAAACCATGACACTCCCACAACCATGCTTGACTGTAGGCAAGACACACTTGTCTTTGTACTCTTCACCTGGTTGCCGCAACACACGCTGGACACAGTCTGAACTAAGTAAGTTTATCTTGGTCTCATCAGACCACAGGACATGGTTCCAGTAATCCATGTCCTTAGTCTGCTTGCCTTCAGGAAACTGTTTGCGGGCTTTCTTGTGCATCATCTTTAGAAGAGGCTTCCTTCTGGGACGACAGCCATGCAGACCAATTTGATGCAGTGTGCGGCGTATGGTCCGAGCACTGACAGGCTGACACCCCCACCCCTTCAACCTCTGCAGCAATGTTGGCAGCACTCATACATCTATTTTCAAAAGACAACCTCTAGATATGACGCTGAGCACGTGCATTCAGCTTCTTTGGTCGACCATGGCGAGGCCTGTTCTGAGTGGAATCTGTCCTGTTAAACCGCTGTATGGTCTTGGCCACCATGCTGCAGCTCAATTTCAGGGTGTTGGCAATCTTCTTATAGCCTAGGCCATCTTTATGTACAGCAACAATTCTTTTTTTCAGATCCTCAGAGAGTTCTTTGCCATGAGGTGCCATGTTGAACTTCCAAATTTAACACACCTGCTGCCCATTCACATCTGAGACCTTGTAACACTAACGATTCACATTACACCGGGGAGGGAAAATGGCTAAATGGGCACAATTTGGACATTTTTCACTTAGGGGTGTACTCACTTTTGTTGCCAGCAGTTTAGACATTAATGGCTGTGTGTTTAGTTATTTTGAGGGGACAGCAAATTTACACTGTTATACAAGCTGTACAAGGACTACTTTACATTGTATCAAAGTGTCATATCTTCAGTGTTGTCCCACGAAAAGATATAATAAAATATTTACAAAAATGTGAGGGGTGTACTCACTTTTGTGAGATACTGTATCATTTACCCTATACAACTCCAGGCACCTCACAGCCAGATAAAGAGACTTGAGCTGGGAGAACTTCAGCTGTGTCTGTGGGGGGATGGGATAGCAGGCTGCTTGTTGCTTCTGTTGATTGACACATGTATAAAACAAAAGACGCTGATGGAAAGGTGTGAAGGAATTTAAGGTGACCCAGGATTACAACTTTTTTCGTAGGCTTCAGGGATTCTAGTGTTAAGCAAGACGCACACATGGATTGTCTCCAGCCATATGTAATGTGTGTCTGGCTTCAAGGAAGTTAGGCCTACTCAAAAACAGCATTGTTCATCCAATTTTTGATTTCATTTTGCTTTGCAGCCTCCAGTGATACATCATTAATTACTATAACATCTTCAGTTTGGTTCACCAGAGCACATGAGAGGTTTAAAGGAAAATTACAATTTTTTTCAACCTGTGATAGTTTCAGGTACTTTAGAGTTAGCACACCTATGTCTAGTTAATTAAACTTCAAATTGTTCAAGTTACTCCACTTTATTTTTGTTTTCCCAGCATGACCAAGTACTTCAGTAGCGCAAGACATTCCACTCTCATTGTCTTTATATTGTATAGTGTGTCCTCTTATAATTTCTTCACAAACATGGTGTACAGTAATCCCTCCTCGATCGCGGGGGTTGCGTTCGAGAACCCCCCGCGAAAGGTGAAAATCTGCGAAGTAGAAACCATATGTTTATACTGTTATTTTTATATTGTCATGCTTGGGTCACAGATTTGCACAGAAACACAGGAGGTTGTACAGAGGCAGGAACTTTATTCAAACACTGCAAACAAACATTTGTCTCTTTTTCAAAAATTTAAACTGTGCTCCATGACAAGACAGAGATGACAGTTCCATCTCACAATTAAAAGAATGCAAACATATCTTCCTCTTCAAAGGAGTGTGCGTCTGGAGCAGAGAATGTCAGACAGAGAGAGAGAAAAAAGCAAACAAAAATCAATAGGGCTGTTTGGCTTTTAAGTATGCGAAGCACCGCCGGTACAATGTAAAGGTAGTCTTTCAGCATTTTTTAGAGGAGCGTCCGTATCCTCTAGGTCAGTGTGCGAACAGCCCCTCTGCTCACACCCCCTCCGTTAGGAGCGGAGAATGTCAGAGAGAGAGAGAGACAGAGAAAAACAAACAATCAAAAATCAATACGTGCCCTTCGAGCTTTTAAGTATGTGAAGCAAGGTGCAGGAAGCATGTCGCTTGATAAAGCAGCTGCACAGAATGGAGCAACGTGAAGGTAATCTTTCAGCATTTTTAGACAAGCGTCCGTATCGTCTAGGGGTGCGAACAGCCCCCCTGCTCAGACCCCCTCCGTCAGGAGCAGAGAATGTCAAAGCGAGAAAGCAAACAATCAAAAATCAATACGTGCTGTTTGATCTTTTAAGTATGTGAAGCACCGTGCTGGAAGCATATCGCTTGACAAATCAGCCATATGTAAGCCCAGCAAGAAACTGAGCAATGTGAAAGTAATCTTTCAGCGTATATTGAGGAGTGGCCGTATCCTCTAGGGGTGCGAACAGCCCCCATGCTCACAATATATTTGAGGAGTTTTATTTAATACGTAATACGCGCTCTGGTTGGGTAGCTTCTCAGCCATCTGCCAATAGCGTCCCTTGTATGAAATCAACTGGGCAAACCAACTGAGGAAGCATGTACCAGAAATTAAAAGACCCATTGTCCGCAGAAATCCGCGAACCAGCAAAAAATCCGCGATATATATTTAAATATGCTTACATATAAAATCCGCGATAGAGTGAAGCCGCGAAAGTCGAAGCGCGATATAGCGAGGGATTACTGTATATATATTTCCCACATGAAATTGTGTTCTAAAAGTTAATCTCTTTCTATAAACTTGAAAGGCAAGTTCTAAAAACTTGAAACCTTATAAAAGGTGTCATTTTGCTTGGCTTTTCTCTACATACATAATGGTTAACACGGTACAACACCCTAGTACTATAAACTTGAAAAATATTTTGCCCGCACTGGGGTTTACATTGTACTAAATGGGGCACAGAGGTAAAGCTTAAAAAAGAACCAAGGCAGTTATAGAGTGTTGATCCACATCTTAAAATTACACACACACTGTAAAATAGTTAACACGTCATTTTTTAAACACACAAATATGATGAGTCAGCCATTTTAAAAGAAGACCTGCTGTGCGTGATAGCTCATCACATACTGCAAGTCATCCTGCGCAACCTCCTTTCACCCCCCAGGGGGTGAATTCCCCCTGACTGACCAAATCACATTAACCTTTTTGTGCCACATAGCCTGTTTTGTTTTGATTTTCTTTCATATTTATGACAGTAGAATATTTTAACGTGTTAGCCATTGATTGATACAGGAGAAAGTAGGGTGAAATTACACCTTTTATTGGTTAACTAAATACATTACAAATGCAAGCTTTTGAGGCAGCTAAGGCTCCTTCATCAGGCAAGGTGTAATTTCGCCTGACAAATGCATATATACCATGTTTATGAAGAAATAATTTTGACTTGAAAAATACCAAACATATCCGTAAAGCTACACTGATCTTATTTGATTAGTGCTTATGGGAGAATAGGCATTTTTTTTCAAGTGCTTATCGAAGGGAGGGCAATTTCTCTCTCATGTGTATCAATACTACTAGCAATGTTCAGATTGTGTTTTTCCTCAACATTTTCTGAAATCAAACATGTAGCTGCATTTCATTGCGGGCACCATCCACTTCACGTGTTTGAGGTTAGTATTCAAATGCTGGTGTATCCCCATGAAGATGTCATACTTTTCAAAGTGTTGAGTGGTGAACCTGAACACATATACCCCACGTCTCACAAATATTACCATGCCATCTTGCTAGTGACAGTGCACTGTCCTTATTGTAGAGTGCTTTATATATATTTTTCACCTTTTTCATCTATAGGTCTGAGTTGATTCCATAAGGCCCTTAAAATTCTATCAGAATAGTCTGCCACTGTAAATGCCTGCCATCATGCATGCAAAGCAGAGATATGCTCTTCTACCCATGCACTTACTGTAGTTCCTTCCAAAGCAGGTGGACTGTCAGTAAATATAGATGGAAGATTAGGGTTTTGTCCAAACAATAACTGGTAAGGACTGTAGTCATGGACATTATGCATCATGTTCTTTGTTATCAAAGCCTAAGTACGAGCAGTTTCCCAGTCTCATATTTTGCTGAGCTTTACCTT
Organism: Erpetoichthys calabaricus; assembly: GCF_900747795.2. Lineage (NCBI taxonomy): Eukaryota > Metazoa > Chordata > Cladistia > Polypteriformes > Polypteridae > Erpetoichthys > Erpetoichthys calabaricus. Next base: position 80,549,240 of record NC_041400.2, read on the forward strand.
GAGCAGTATTTCTGTGAGTATTTGGCTGTGCCATTCAATAAGACCATTGCTTCATGAGCTATACAGTGCAGTAGTTTTCATCTCAGTGTTGAAATTCTCAGCCATGTCTCTGGCCTCATCACTGTTCAGCTCTCCACCATTATCACTCTATTGAGTATTTGTAGAGGACCAAGTACACTAATCCTGTGCTGCATGAAGTCTTTCACATTGAAGATTTCTTTGAGGTGAGAATGCTGCCGTGTGAAGTGGTGTATTATAGAGTATGTAGATACCACAAGCCGTGTTTTAATTCGTGTGTATCAATAGCACTGTTTCATTATATTTTGATGACACTAGCAAGCCCGCTGCTGTCTTTGGCTGGAATCAGCTGTACTATATACAAGTGTCACAACTGCTTAACATCCCCTTTAGTCCTGGGGCATTGTCACAGTTTTCTTTTTCCCCTAGAGCAACTGAGTAACCTTTGAAGTTAATCAACAGAAGGGTGCTCAAATTGTTTGTGGAGTTGAGGCAGTGTTTTATGTTTTTCATTTCTTGTCATATTCTCAGTTACTGCTAGAATCTTATTGTCTTTTACTTTCTCTACTGCTAACACATATGCTACTTTATTTTTGTTTAATTTATCTAGAAGGCAACTGCAGTAATGGCCAGATGTTGCAAGTTTATGGGGGATGAAATGCTTGAACATGGCAGCTCTGTCATGTTTAAGATCAAGGACTGCTCCACACTTTTTTAGGGATGGTTTGATTAACAAGAGAGGAATAATTACAGGAGCTATCTCTGTTTCAATGCAACACTTTGTTTCTCCATTTTGTGCAAGAATTTTAACTGATTTAGTGGAGTGTATTACTTTACCATCTTCAAACCAAATGCTTAGTCGCTTGTGGTGGCTGGCATTTTGGCCATTTTGTTCTGATTTAATTCAGGAACATAGTGGTCCAACCATTTTTCACCACACACTGTTTGTGTACATGCTAGATTAACAACTGCTGATGCTACAGCTTCAACAAAAACAAGCTGTGTCAGTGAGATACTTTTCATTGAGCAGTGTGATATCACACATTTTTGTTTTATCCTCTTCTGTAAATTTTACTTTATCTTTTCTATGAGGGCAATTTTTTGTCCAATGAAATATGTTTTGGCAGATTGCAAATTCTGTTCCAATTCCATACTAATCTAGGAGAATAGTGGCATTCAATGGTGACTTTGGTAGGTTATTTTGTGATCATGCACTACTGTTTTTTTATGCTGTAAAAAATACATCTCTTTGTTTTACTTGGATTGTAGAAGCACTATTTCTCACCATATCTCTAAATAATATGTTTCAAAGCTTTGCAAAAGCAGTAAAAGCAAGCTGTTTATCATTAACTTAATGCAAGCTGAATTGAGCAATTTGAAAGCAAGCACAGTGCCCACTAACTCCAAATTGTATTTGCAAATGAGATAGTATCACTGACATTTGTTTATGCTCTGCTTGTACTCTCAAAATGGCAGTATGCTTCATATGCATGGACTTTCGCCTCTTTTGGAAACACTTTGCCTGAAGCTGAAATCAATATGAATGCCCAGTGGGTTTACTGCACATGCACAAAAACTCCATGCTTATTTGTGCTCTCTGTTCAGTGTTTAATTCTAAACCCGGTAATTGTGCATTGCTGACAAAATAAGTTTCCTGTCACCTTTAATAAAGTACTCTAAACATGTTAATTAAGTTTACAAGTAACACTTTAACTTTTAATAACATTTAGTTCTTGTATATGTAAATGTGCAATGATAACCATGTTTCTGTTTGTGAATGAAGGGGTTACTAATGTTATTTATGGTTAACAATCAAGGGAAATGCGTTGTACTTTACTATGTTCTAAGAAGTTAATTTCAACATGTTTTGAGTATGCAGAATTGTATTAAAAAGTAAGGCATTTCCCTTTTTGTATACCAATGCCATCTTGTGCCTCATGCAGTGCCTGTATTTAGAAATTGATTTAATAGTGCCATCTATTGGTTGGCTTAAGAATAGCATTCCAAATTTAAAGGAACTGAAAATTTAATGGTGCAATTACTCTTCCTGCGTAATCCATAATGTATCAGTTTTGAAACTTAGAAAGAAATACAGATAGTACATAAACAGTCTCTTTCTTTCTTTCTTTCTTTTTAGAAGACACACACAAATGCAGATATATCTATTAAAGTGTTTGCTCCAGAGCCTGAATTGGTGTTCAAACCACTCTCTAGTGTGTTTGCTGTTCTTCCTAAACAAACATTTAGGCCAGCTGGTGTATGTCAGTCCAGTAATGTACAACTGTCCCTCATAGTGACTATACCGAAATCTTTATCCAGATCCTCGGCGGGGGCTGTTAGGGCCTCCCATTCTTGCCCCTTCAGCAACAGCATAGCATTGTGGGCTTTTTTCTTTTCCAGCTCAGTAACATGCATCCACTTTTTCAACTTATTTTTCCAACTTTCATATCACTATTTCTCATTGAATATAGGAGGAATTTTACAGTTGCTATCCATCCTGTTCCACCAATGAACAAACTACTAAAGACACTTATAAGTATGAAAAAGTAAGCTTTTACTTCAACAACACCATCATATCCTCAACGCCAAAACACCCACTCCAAACTCCAAGTGCCACCCATCCCCAACAGGCTTAGTTAATTGAATACATATTTTATATAGATATATATATATATATATATATATATATATGAATCTAAATATTTAACATACAGGTCAAATTCCGTTACAACGAAGTGCCAGGGACCTAAAAAATATTTCGTTGTAATGAAAATTTCATAGTAATGAGATTCTGTATTTGTCGCTATAGTGCTTTTTTCAACTTGCGTCCAGGCGTTTGTTATCATTTCAATAGCTTCCTTCACGTTAATTTTCATTTCTTTCTGTCTACAAGTTTTGCTGTTGAGAATTTTTTTCAGCATTTCCTTTGTGATAATACATTTTCAGGGTGCGAATGATGCCCAAATCCAAAGGCTGAAGCACTGCCATATAATTGGGTGGGAGGGACTCAACTTGAACATTATCTAAATGTAGAATCATGCTGTGAGCAGCACGGTCATCAGTCAGAAGCAGAATCTTCCTTTTCTTCTTCTTCATATTGTAAGGTTTCTGAGCTCTTTTCAGAGCACTGCAGAAGCAAAACCAAGCCAATCGCCATATCATCGATGGGTGATGCAAGAAACATTATAAATGCTGGGAACAATACTACTTGGCCACTAACCTGGCCACGACCCTGCCTGATTGCTGTGTCTGTGTATAGGAGAGTGATAAATCCCACTACAATAAATAACCGTGCTGTTCCTGTTTCAAGCTGAATAAAGCTGGTTTTGCTAAAGTACTGAGACTCAGCCTCATGTTTTGGGGTGCAAGACAGTGACCCACATGTTACAATATTCTTGTGAAGTTGTCGCAGCCAGTTTCTCAAAATGATGAGTCATCCAAGCTCACTGGTTTGCTTTATACTCACAGGGAATGTAATGCACTTAAAACACTGAGGACTGGTCGACTTGCCAATAATGATAGGAATAACTGCCTTTTCAACGTCTTCAAATGCAGCAGTTTGCATACATTTGCACTGAGCCCCAAGGTTTGCAACCCAAGATTTTTCTTGCTTGGTCTTTCAAGACAGTTGACAATGTCAATGGCGAAATTCCAAATTCACTGGCAGCATCTTTTTTCTTTTTGCCAGAATCAAGAGCCGGAAAAATATCAAGTTTTTTTCTTTCTAATGTGAACTGTTTTCATTTTTTCGTGTCTGCCATTTGTATAGGAAGGTGACAATGAATTAAATTCCAATTGATGTTTTTCAAATGTTGACAAGCAACAAGCAAAATGTATCACTGAAAACCACAGAATACAAACACAGCAAAAAAACAATATGAGGAAGTTCGAAAAAAGAGAAAAATTTACAATGTTTCTGTTTGGGAATCGTTGTGCACAACTGAGCTGCGACCACAGAACTAACTGCTCTGTGGATGATTCATTCAGGCATTTCAAAGTCTTTTAGGCACTTCGCTGTAATGGAAGTATCTGCTGAATGTTCTGCTGAATATATTTCGGAGTAAGATTTTTATAGACCGTCTTATGGGAAAACTGTCAGGACCATAAAATACTTCACTGCAATGAAAATGTCATTGTAAAGATATGCGTTGTAACGGAATTTGACCTGTATACATAACAGGAAATATAATAAATCACAGGTAACGAGTTAACACAGACAAAAACGTGACTCAGACACTAAAGTAGTAATAATAAACAGTGATCCCCCGCCTATCGCGGAAGTTACGTTCCAGACTCATCAGCGATAGGTGAAAATCCGCAATATAGAAAGACCATATAAATAAACATTTTTTTTTATAGTTTAAGCCTTAAAATACCCCTCCCACACGCTTTAAACACATGTAAACTTATTAAAACGCACTTTGCAAACACATGATATGTGGATGTCGAGCTAAGGATATGAGTAATATCTCTATTATAAAACATTTTAACGTCACGCAAGACAAGGCAGTGAGACAGAACAGTGAGAACAGCTGCTGTACAGGCTTTTAAATGATTGATTGGGCACAGCGACAAGCAGAACAAGCAACTTGGCAGAAGCAGAACAAAGTCCATTTCTCCTTAGCGTGAATTCAGCTCCCCCCCTTCACAACGCGAAGTGGCAGGAGCATAGCGTGCCTCCGGGCAGTGGGGAGGGGTAGGAGTTTGAGCGAAGCGATTGTGACCAGATCATCTCGGACACACACTTTGATGACATTCCCTGCTTACAAACAATTTAAAACAAGTTCACGGACATCTAACCTAGCAGTTGTTGGAATGCTTTTGGCAGACAAACTTCAGGTGCTCCCAGCTCTTAAAACAATGACAAGCAGAACACGCAGCTTGCCGGCAGCAGCTGCAGAAACCCAGCAGATGATCCGAGCACCTCTCCTTGGCGTGTGTTCAGCCCTCACCCCGCCCCCTTCAGAACGCACAGAGCAACAAGCAGAGCAACAAGCAGAACAAACATCTTGGCAGAAGCAGCACAAAGTCCACTTCTGCTTAGCATGCGTTCAGCTCCCCCACCTTCACAAAGCGAACAGCAGTGATGCAAGGTGGTAAAAGACGGCTGCTGTACAGACTTTTAAGTGATTGATGCAAAGCGCAACAAGCACAACACACAGCTGGCCTGCGGTAGCAGCAAGACGCCAGCTGAACCAATCGCATCTCTTTAGCGTGCCTTCAGACCCCCCCTTCACAATGCGAGCAGCATTAGAAGTGCTGCGAGAAAGAGATTTAACCACACCCGGGATAGGAAATAAAGGACAAATATTGTTTTTACAAAAGTTTTAAAGTAAAAATGAAAATAATGCATATGTAACAATTCCCATTAAAATAACAATGTCTTTAAATTGTTTATCCGGTAAACCAAACCCAGGGGTGGGCGAGAGAAGCGAGCAGGGGCGGAGCCCCTTAGTAATAATAATAGTATTAATAAATACGCGATGTAGCGGGGGGGCGCAATAGCTGAACCGCGATATAGCGGTGGATCACTGTAATGCAATGCTCAAATTCCTAATAAATCAATTTTTCAGAAGGCTGTGTGTTTTGCTGGCTGCCTCATATTTTTTTTGTTGTTTTTATTTTCTGCTAAATAACTATGAGGCACATGCAAATTATTAGTCTTTGGTTTTCATAACTAAAGGAGAAGATATATTTTCAAAATTACACAATAAGCCTATGTAGAAAAATAGAAACATGCTTTGTCATTTGACATAATTCTTCTCTAAACCCTGCTTACAAAGAATGTCACCAAGATAAGTGAAGTAACTATGTACATTAAAATAAAGAGTTGGTATGGACTGGCACCGATGGTGATATTTAGGAAGATCATTTAGATTATAAGCCTGATTTAGATTTCTCAAATGTCTGAAAAAAGCACAATGGCAACTTTACATTGACAATGCTAAAAACTGCTCATTATTTTAAACATTATTTTCTTTATTAAATGTATATTGTTTGTGTGGATAGTATATTATCAATTTTTATAGTCTGCATATTCACTTTTCATTTATTGCTGTTTGAATCTCCTTTTTAAAATACAGTGAGCTTAAGATTTATTGGTGCTGGATGAACAAAAAATGAAAAGAAAGTAAAAATTAAATTATGGGAATAATACAGGTTTTATACTACTTTCATCATTTAGAAATATCTTTTTATTTTCAGGAAGATAAGCATCACTGTTAAAAGTACAAGGGAATCTATTTCATATCACACACTAAAAAGTTGTACTAGTCTAAAATGGGTTAAAGAGGTCTTGGAGCAGATTAAAATGTTTTTTCTCATTTCTAATCCACCACCATTCTGTGCCAAAAAATTATTTTAATATAGCTAGAATCTATGGCCCAAGTATGATAAAAAAAATACTAACTAAATTTTAGGCAAAATATTATTCAACAGTAGTCTCGTGTCTTGCAAGTAAAATATAAGGCATAATGAAACAAAACTGAACAATTGTTTTCTTTCATTGTTTATATTTCATCCTAGGCACATATATTCTAGATAAATGCTGGTTACACACCTGAATGACCATGCCGCTAATGTCTCCAGTGTTGGTGGGTAACAGAATAGTGTTGGATTGCTTGGCAAGATTGGAAAAGGCTTTCACGTACTGTTCAGCAATGCTAAGAGAGGCAGCTGCATTTCCATTCTGTAAACAAAGATAATAAATAATTCAATACATAAATATATCATCAAATTACCACATATACAGTAGGCAGATAAATACTAAGTTCAAGGTCAATCTTTCTGTACACAGTACAATTACATTCTTAACTACATGTGTCCCACAGACTAGGGGGCACAATATTACAGTATACCAACAATAGTAAATTAGTGTAAACATAGATAGTGAATACAAAAATCATACAATGCTTTAAATGAAATATGAAAAAATATATCCAAGAAACAATCATTCAGGTGCTGGTTAGCCTTATGACCTATGTGAATCTGATGGTCTGAGTGCTAATTGCCTGGTGCTTTTTGCCGGAATGAAAAAACAAGAAGAGATCTGTGTAGGATGACACTTACAAGCTGATTTTCAAAATGACTAAAATTAGTACACTCCAAGGCCAACATTTGATGCCTAAGAAATACAATTAATGGTAGCAAACTATTTTTGCCATATATCTTACCTATATCCAAACCTTTTCAACTATGTCTTCTTATAGTAATTGGTTAATTTGCAGGAACTGTGGTTTGTTAGGGCCGGTTTATACTTGAAATTGAGAATGCGTACGCGCACACATCATGGCTGCCACGTGTTCCCACCATTCATTTGCAATGTCTTCTGGGCACATCCTTAGAAATGAACGCAACATATGTGCGAGTTGCAATACCAGCAAAAAATCACGGGGCGCAGCATGTTCAAGTTGGAGCGTAACATCAGAGTCTCTGCATACTATCAGCATGTGACAGCAAGTCACCTTACAGGATCAATGTGTGTACTTTGGTAGTGAAGCAGAATGCTGACATACAAATGTATTCATGGTGCTTTTCTTTTCAAGTTTTGCATATTCCCCATCGTAATGACACAATACATTTTAAAGGTCTCACATACCATCTTCTGTGCCCTGTTTTTTTTTTTTTTTTTTTTGCACCTTCACAACAGCGTTAGAATGTAGAGAAGCATATTTGAGCCACAGAGAAAAAAAATTAGGGACACACTGAAAAGATCTATTTTATAACTAAAGTGGAACTTTTGGCTTTTATCTCGAATTTTCCACCATAATCTCATAGCTTATTTTGTCATTAAAGTAGACCATCACAAAAGTCATTTTAAAACTGACCCAGTTGTTAATCCCAACATGCTTCTGGGGCTTCCTCCCATGCCGACAGCAGCCGCAGGCAGCGATCACCACACTGAACACATTAAATTTATGATATTCCAGCTCTCTGCACATTTAGAATCCTTAGATTTATACTTGATATCACTTTCATGATGAAATGCCTTAAAGTATGTATTTTACAGGTAAATCGTTAAGTTTATTTAAATAATGAAAACTGTTAATAAGACCCGGGTTCGCTTCCCGGGTTCTCCCCGTGTCTGCGTGGGTTTCCTCCAGGTACTCCGGTTTCCTCCCACAGGTCCAAAGACATGCAGGTTAGGTGCATTGGCGACCCTAAATTGTCCCTAGTGTGTGCTTGGTGTGTGGGTGTGTGTCTGCACCCTGCGGTGGGTTGGCGCCCTGCCCGGGGTTTCTTTCCTGCCTTGAACCCTGTGTTGGCTGGGATTGGCTCCAGCAGACCTCCGTGACCCTGTAGTTAGGATATAATGGGTTGGATAATGGATGGATGGATACTGTTAATAATTACACATGTGGGGGCGGTACAATGAAGGAGCGGTAGTACTGCTGCTTCTCAGGAAGTCATGTCTCTGGTGTTCCAAGCCTGGAGTTTGCATATTTTCCTGGTGAGTTTCCACAATGTGCTCTGGTTTCCTTCCAAGGACATTCAGGTTTGGGGATTCGGTGATGTCAAAATGATGCTAGTGCATGTATGTGCTTGTATTCACCTTACGATGAGCTCATGATCTGTCCAGGGATTGTTTCTGCTTCACACCCAATGCTTGCTGGAATTAGCATGTCCCAGGATTGATGGATGTAATCATTAAACATCCATCCTTTTCAGTGATATTGTGGCAAGGTGTCCTGAATTTAATGAATGTTTCTGGCAATTAACAACATAGCAATGCCAAATGTTTTCTCACCATGATGATATCTCACAGAGCCACCTGGTGGAATCTTCCAAATTTACATAAAGTACACATGAAAGGATAAACAGTACACCAGTTGTGTAGCAGAGGTGTCTGCAGGTGTATGAATCACGCCTCATGAAGTATAAACCTGGGCTTTAAGTTTACTGTTATGTCCATTTTTAAAAGTTTTTAAATTAGTTCTATAACACAGCTACTGTACTATTCAGACAAAAATTCTAAGTCTTAATGTCACAATTTCCTTCTCTTCTGCATAATCAAAAAGTGAATTACTTAGCCCGGACATTCTCAGGTCTCCTTTGGAGGGGACTGCTGTCTCTGTGGCTTTTGTTTAAGCTATACCAGTGAATATGTCACTTAAGAAGCTGCAGATATTCAGTAACTATTGTTATTTTCAACTTTTTACTGCTTTGGTCACTTTCTACTTGCGGCGTTAAATCTATTCAAATATTGAAAAGAAGTAAAATCCACAAGTAACTCACATACTCTCTATTGGCTGGAACAATAACCCTGGAGTTATTTCCCCAAAACAAAATTTGCAAACAAAGGGCTTGGCCTCCTGGAGACCTTTTCATAGCTTTGATGCTTTTCAAATTATATTTACCATATATACTGGCGTATAAGTCGGGTTTTGAAACACGAAAAATCGATCATAAAATCAGACACCGACTTATACGCCTGTTCAAAAATACAACACTTAATTTTTTTTTTCGTTTTAACATCTTCTTGCTTCCTCCAACCTCTCATCAGTTTCTCAGACACATTGAATTTTGTTGTAGCAGCACAGTTACCAATTTCTTTTGTCACTTCAAGGACTTTTAATTTAAAATCAGCTTCATATTTTCTTCTGACTGAACGCTCCATCGTTAAGGGATGCTTTTACGATAAAGGTATATGAGATTGTGAGATACTAATTACACAAAACAGTGCAAACATCACTTTTAAATAGTTTGGGTATTACTGTGTGGTCATGTATAATAGAAAAAAAAGCAGTGTGCTCTGTGGTTACTCTCTCAGGTGGGTGTTAGCATATCATAATCTCTTGGACCAATAGTGTGAGTTTTCCACATTCGACTTATACGACCGACATTATAAAATACCGGAAATTACACAGTAAAATCAAGCCACGCCTTATCCGCAGAAGAACTTAAACATAACTATATATGGTAAGTTGAAGAAAATCAAAGCGTTTTAAGTAAAATGCACTGCATAGTCATATTAGCCTTGAGAGTGTGTTAACAAGTTCACAGGTAAAATGCAATTACAACCCTTACAGTTTACAAACTAAAAATACATGCACATGAAATACAGATTCATTTACACACACAGTAAAATAAAGTAATTTTAGACTGACTGATTCTAACAATATACTTGGCTTTTTCCACTTTGGAAGAGTGGCTTTTTGGCAGCAGCTCTTACTTAAGGACCACTTCTGACAAAACTTCTCTGGACTACAGAGTCTTGTGGTGGGTTCCAGTGGTGTCCTCTGATTTAACAGCTAATAGAGGTGCTATACTTCTTCTGATTCCAAATAGATGTCAGTTTCATGCATTTTTTTGTCTGCTGCACTCAAGTTTCTGTAGCTGACCACAACATTTCTGCTCCTCACCTACACCCATTTCTTTGTATTTCTTCAGAAGAGTTTACATTGTTAATCTTGAAACCCCTACCTGCATGGACATTTCTGCTTTGGAAAGACCTTGTTGATGCAGGATGACCACCTTTTGATTTGTTGACTCTTGCAATGGTTTAGAAATTGATGTCATATCAGCTAAACCCTTACCTTTAAGACTGGTTGTCCTCTACCCAGTTTGATTCCTTCTACATACATTTCACTTAATTCGTTTGGTTCAATCAACTGATGTCATTGTCATTACCACCTGTTTATCACCTTTGCTTAATCATGCACCTACAAAGTAGTCCAGTTTTTATCTTTTGTCTGCTAGAAAAATTTGCAAACACTTTGTCATTTGGGGTTACTGAGTATAGACTGACAAAAATGGAAAATTTATATATTTAAAGTTTAATCAAAATCTCAATAAAGTGTGCAGAAAATGATTGTGTCTGAATACTTTTTGAATCCACTATAGAGTAAACTTTAAAAGTACATTTTAAATGTCCTACTTCTGTATTTTCACATTTTCTTCCTAAACTAACATACTCCCCCCCAAAAAAATGGCTAAATGGCTAGGGAAAGAACACAGTTCCTCTACAACAACAATCAGATTTGTGATAATATAAACCATAGCTAGTTGACATAGTGGTCAGTTGTTATGCCTGAGAGAAAAGAAGAACTACTGCAAAATTACTAAAAACTAGGAAAAAGTGCACTGGGAGATGGATAGACAAAATTCCGGGGGTTATCCAAAAGAAATTTCAATAACCAGGCTAAGGTCATACCCTAAACAAAATCCTCACACAGAATGTCATGTTATTAGCTTACTCAAAAACCTAAATAACAGCTGCTGTGTGCCACCATCTGAAATAGGGAAGTACTGATGAAACAACATGCCAAGTGACAAAAAACAGTAATCAATACGACAATGGTAAAAAAAAAAAAAGCGGGAGCATAAAATAAATCAAATAACCATAAAATAATTAATAACAAATCAGTAATATACAAACATATGTGTGTGCCACAAAAAACATCTAATAAGGCAAAATAATAATTATGATGGTAGCACTGCTGCCTCAAAGATCGAGCATACTAAATTCAATTCTTGAGTCCTAGTCACTGCTTCATGAAATCTGCACATTTTCCTGTTTATATGGGGTTTCCTTTGAATTTTCTAGTTTTACTCCTGCATGCCTAAAGATGTGTGTATTAGGATAACTGGTAAATGCAAATTGGTGCTGTATGAATAGGGGTGTATGTGTAAATGGATCCTGCAACAGACTGTCACTTTGACCAGGGATGGTTCCTGCCTTGTATGACCCTTAATCAAACTACGTCTAAGAATGCTATGTTATTTTACTTTCCAAAATAGCCTGGATTCATCTTAATATGGATAACCCATTATTCTAGGAATACTGCAGAGGTAACAATGTTTTAACAAAATTTTTATATTTTTTTATTTGATCACAAAATCATCAATAACACAGTTTTTACTCAAACGTAACACTTTGGCAGAACTCCACAAGAAGTGCAGTACAGTTTTGTTGTAATCATCAACCAAACATGTCAAAACAAGACATTTTTCTGTATCATATGTCAAAAGGGGATATTTTAAATAAATATTAATTTGATAAATGAAATAATCTAGTTGTTCTAAATAACATTTCATTAAGAATGAATGAGAACAGAATAAGCACTGCCTATTATGCACACCTCAAATGAATGATCTTTTCCATGAGAAAAACCAAGACATTGTTCACTGATTAGTGTTTTTTTTAATCATTTTTTTCTAACTCAAAAAGGGCACAACTGTGACATTTTTATAGTGGACATTCTTCACTGACCACATGAATTAATTAATTAGTGAATAGGAGGCCACAACAGGAGCCTCATTTATGACCTATTCTTTTAACAAATAACCTTTATCTTCACTTGAAAAAATAAACTTTTTCTATCCTTGCTTTCTGCGGTGGGTTGGCACCCTGCCTGGGATTGGTTCCTGCCTTGTGCCCTGTGTTGGCTGGGATTGGCTCCAGTAGACCCCCGTGACCCTGTGTCCGGATATGGGTGGATATCCCTGCTTTGCTGGCATAGCACAACTTGACATTAGCTAAAAACAATATCAAATGAAGAGTCAAGTACTGAAATAAACTTGATAGACTTTTCTTAATTGTCTTGATCTGCATCAAAATTGCAATCATCTGAATATTTAGAAATACCCTAAACCAAGCAAACCAATATCTTACTCAAGGTTTCATTTATCTCCTACAGTGCGTTCTCACCAGAGGTGAGTGAAAAGATCTAATTACAGATGAAGTGTTAAATCTTCCTGGACTATGGTCCCTTCAACAAATAAATATACAATAGCATATGTAAAACACAGTCAGGAAAAAAAGTTGAACGTTCTGGCTATTTATTTAATCACCTGCTTAAGTGTGCAGAGTCACACAGGATTAACCAAAATACTACTGAAATGTATATAATTTATAGTGTTACTATTTTCTTGTGTACAGTGAAATTCTTACTTGCACAGGTTAATTAACATGTAATGTGAAATTGAAAACTATACTGATAATGAAAGTTTTTCAGTTTTTACGCTTCTCTCTATGCTGCTGAGATCCCACTTATTTAACCTGTTTTCTGCCCACTACAGCTGTTGTACATAAATATTTCATATACCAAAGTAAATTATTAGAATATGTCTAGAGCGCCCTCTTCTACACGGTGGTGTGCTGGGGAGGCAACATTAAGAAGAAAGATGCCTCACGCCTAGACAAACTGGTGAGGAAGGCAGGCTCTATTGTTGGCATGGAGCTGGACAGTTTGACATCTGTGGCAGAGCGACGGGCGCTAAGCAGGCTCCTATCAATTATGGAGAATCCACTGCATCCACTAAACAGTGTCATCTCCAGACAGAAGAGCAGCTTCAGCGACAGACTACTGTCACTGTCCTGCTCCACTGACAGACTGAGAAGATCGTTCCTCCCCCAAACTATACGACTCTTCAATTCCACCCGGGGGGGTAAACATTAACATTATACATAGTTATTGTCTGTTTTTACCTGCATTATTATCAATCTTTAATTTAATATTGTTTTTTGTATCAGTATGCTGCTGCTGGAGTATGTGAATTTCCCCTTGGGATTAATAAAGTATGTATGTATGTATGTATGTATGTATGTATCTATCTATCTATCTATCTAGTGGCCAAAATTTCTTTTGCCTAGGAATGTTTTTTTTTTTTTTTTTTTTTATTTCTCCCAGACACAAAAACAAACTGTGCATAATATATCTAGTAATGCCCCAATTAATCTTTTTACCCCTTTAGGACACAGGCATCAATAATGCTTGCTTGTGTGATCACAAAGCTAAAATTCTCCTGTTTTATTCTCCTTCCAACTGACCCTACCCAGGCCAAGGTTAATGGTTAATGCACCTAATTCTATTATTTTATGGTCAGCTTTTCAAAAATACTTTATCCATCCATCCAATTTCCAACTCGCTGAATCCAAACACAGGGTCACAGGGGTCTGCCGGAGCCAATCCCAGCCAACACAGGGCACAAGGTAGGAACCAATCCTGGGCAGGGTGCCAACCCACCGCAGTCAAAAATACAAAAAAACAAATTAGCTTTGATTAAAGTATTATTAATGTATTAAAGGCGCATTAGCAGGAATGTGCAATATGTATTGTCTACGATAATATGATGTTGTTTTACCAATGTGCAAACTGAAATTATTGAGTATGATACTCACTTTACAAAAAACAATCAACTCCACACCTCGAAAGTCCATGCATCCACTGTCTCATGTAATCTAACAGGACAGACTACTCCACGTGCACGGCCAGCACACCACAAATTAAGCCTAAAAATGAGTGAGCAAACTGCGTCAGGGGATAGACGAGCCTTGCAATCTAAGTTGTTAAATTTAATTGCAAGACACTTATGATCCTCAATCATGTGGAGGTGGTTTAGCTTTGAAAAGACCGATGTTGCTTAAAAGACATCAATCTGCACACTATACCAGAAATTTGTTTGAATGGAGTACAGTAATCCCTCGGTTCACGGATTTCTGCGGACAATGGGTCTTTTAATTTCTGGTACATGCTTCCTCAGTTGGTTTGCCCAGTTGATTTCATACAAGGGACGCTATTGGCAGATGGCTGAGAAGCTACCCAACCAGAGCGCGTATTACCTATTAAATAAAACTCCTCAAATATATTGTGAGCATGGGGGCTGTTCACATCCCTAGAAGATACGGCCGCTCCTCAAAAAACACTGAAAGATTACCTTCACATTGCTCTCTTCCTTGCTGGGCTTAAATGTGGCTGCTTTGTCAAGCGATATGCTTCCTGCATGGTGCTTCGCATACTTAAAAGATCAAACAGCACGTACTGATTTTTGATTGTTTGCCTTTCTCTCTCTCTCTCGCTCTGACATTCTCTGCTCCTGATGGAGGGGGTGTGAGCAGGGGGGCTGTTCACACCCCTAGACGATACAGACGCTCATCTAAAAATGCTGAAAGATTATCTTCACGTTGCTCCCTTTCTTGCAGCTGGTTTGTCAAGCGTTATGCTTCCTGCATGGTGCTTCGCATACTTAAAAGCTCAAACGGCACGTATTGATTTTTAATTGTTTGTTTTTCTCTGTCTCTCTCACTCTCTCTGACATTCTCTGCTCCTGACGGAGGGGGTGTGAGCAGAGGGGCTGTTCGCACCACTAGACGATACGGACGCTCCTCTAAAAAAATGTTGAAAGACTACCTTTACAATGCTCCCTTCCTAGCAGCTGCGTTGTCCGGCGGTGCTTCGCATACTTAAAAGCCCAAACAGCCCTATTGATTTCTGATTGTTTGCTTTTATCTCTCTCTCTGACATTCTCTGCTTCTGACGCGCACTCCTTTGAAGAGGAAGATATGTTTGCATTGTTTTAATTGTGAGACGGAACTGTCATCTCTGTCTTGTTATGGAGCACAGTTTAAACATTTGAAAAAGAGACAAATGTTTGTTTGCAGTGTTTGAATAAAGTTCCTGTCTCTCTACAACCTCCTGTGTTTCTGTGCAAATCTGTGACCTAAGCATGACAATATAAAAATAACCATATAAACATATGGTTTCTACTTCGCGGATTTTCACCTTTCGCGGGGGGTTCTGGAACGCAACCCCCGCGATCGAGAAGGGATTACTGTATTTTTTATTTCTGTAAGAAGCATATGCCTATTGGCCACATTCAGTGATACTTTGATCGGTGATTTTAACATTTTGGTGTTATTTTACTTTAGTTTTAAGTAAATAAGCAAGACCTGTTTTCCTTAACTGTTATTTCCAATAATCTCATTAATAAGCCACAATTAATATCCTATTAACAAGACCAAGCTAGATCAATAAGACTTTTAAAAACATGTTTTTAAAAGATACAAAATATCATCTCAATAGCATTATCGTCAAAGTCCCAGAAAATATCAAGATATAATTTTTTTGCCAATATTGCACACCCCTAATCCTTAGGGCAAAATATAATTTAATTCCATTTCTATTTCAAGAGAACTAAATTAACATTTCTAAACTTGAGACCAAAATGGTTTCACTTGCAAGACAAAAAAAAGAATGCCACAAATTTGGATCTTAATAAAACATGACTTTCATTTTAAGAAATAAGCTTCACTTGATACTTCAACAAAACATGAAATGCAGAATTCACAGACATCACGTTAGTTATTACTTGAAGTCAAACCACTGCCACATTACCAAGAATGCAGATGTATACCAATAATGCTCTTATAAAAAGGGACACATTCATACAACATTTAATAAAAGCAAATAGTTAACGGAATCCACTAGCTAGTTACAGAGGTTGTAATAAACACTAAAAGTAAGATCATTTACATATTTCACTGCACAATAAAGCAAACTACAAACAATTAAATTAAATTAATTAAATAAATACAAACTACAAACAATTTTATGAATATTATCAATAATTAACCTCAATCCATCATGCAAAATCCTGTATAGCATGTTTTACAACACAAGAACGATAAATGTGATCACAGTTTGTTAATGACACATTAAAAACATGTTTAACAAAAAGAGAAATATGAGAAATCCAATCAACTAAGACATGATGAAAAAAAGCCTCACACATCCTCCAAGGCAGTCAGACTGTCAGTGAGCCTATTGCATTGAGCTGACACATGTTGCACATACAGACTTCATGGGATGCATTTAGAGAGGAGAAAAAGAAGGAATGTTTAAGTTTTTAGCAGAAAAATGTGCTCTCCTATTAGTTAGTCAAAACATAATAAAATGTGCTGAATACATTACGCTCTGAACGTATGCTAAGGAGATGCCGTCGGATCATCTGCTGTCTTTCTACTGCTGGCGAGCTGCGTGTTGAGCAAGCTTGTCGCCTGTCGTTGTTTTAAGAGTTGGGAGCAAGTTAATGTGTCTCTCGCGGGACTTCAAATTGTCTTCTGAGAAGATCACATCTCGTCTCCCTAGTCTCCCTCCCCAAGATTTTTTTTTATAATAGAGAGATATCTGCTGTTGCAGATGGCATGCTCCTTATTACTCTGTGATGTTGGATATGATTGGAATGAGGCTGTCGGGATGAGCATTAGCACACCCAGTATCAAAGTTCACCACAACAGTGCAAAACTGCTACTTCTCCAGAGCTTTAAGAAGACAGCTAAGATGGTTTAGGCATCTAGCTAAGATGCTAGCTGCCTGCCACTTTAAGTTTACAAGGCCCAGCACATTGGGATAAAACCAGAAAAAGATACAGTATATACTGGAAGATGGAGCTGTCTTGGAATTTCTAAAGAGGAGCTGGATAATATGGAAAGGGTGGCCTGGAATGAAAGACTACTTCAGCAACAGAATGACATTTTTTTGCTTTAGCAATGTGACTTGATCTTTAAATTTCAGTTTCACCTTCCAGTATTAAACCAAGGTTGTGAAATAAGAACAAAATGAACTAGAAAATATACTGAAGCATATTGGCTTTTCTGTCTCTTCATTTATAAGAACTGTTTAGTACTAATTCTTTACTCATTTCAATAGTCATAGGGGATAAAGTTTTTGTACTCGATTTATAATTAAAAAAGAGATATAAATAGAATTGAAATAAACAAGAAAAAATTGTTCAAGAATAAAAACAAATTAAAAAAACCGAGCAACAACAGCAAAAAAAAAAATTGCATCCCACCCATACCTGTAAAAGAGGTCCTTAAAGGTTCAAAAGTGTTTGGTGCATTCACAAAGGTATAGTACTTCTGTACATTAGAGCCAGATGAACTAATGATATGCACCATTGAATGTTCAAGTTAGATTATGTTGAACGTTAGAACAATCTAGATGAGAAAAGATCAATCAACCTAACAAAGCTCTCCAGTCCTATCCTCTTAAATCTCCTAAAACAACATCAAGTCTAGTTTTGAAAGTCCCCCAAGTCCTATGGTCTACCACACTACATGGTTACTTGTTCCATGTGTCTATGGATCTCTGTATAAAGGAAAACTTCCTACTGTTTGTGCAAAATTTAACCTTAACAAGTTTACAACTGTGTATCTATGTTCTTGATTAAGTCATTTTAAAGTAACAGTCTCAATACCACTTGTACTAATTTCTCTTCATAATTTCAAACACTTCAATCATATCTCCTCTTAATCTTCTTTTGCTTAAACTGAAAAGGCTCAGTTCTTTGAATCTTTCCACTGTGGCGGACGGCTGGATGCTCAACCCAGCCGAGACACCCAGAGAGGAGAAAGATGGGAGAAAGCAGCTACGGTGAGACACTGCCTCCCCCAAGACGCCAGATGGCAATGTCCCTGCAGCATAGCGGTACCCCAGGTTCCCGCAGGGCACCATGGGATTTGGAATTTGTCTTCTCAGCCCTGCTGGATGCCATGGGTGCCGCCAGGAGACGCTGCAGGGTAACTTGGAGACTTGTATCTTTTCCATAGCCCGGAAGTCCTATCGAGTCACAGGGACAGAAGTTCCAAAGTACTTCCGAGCTAACACAAAAGTCAACTTCTCCATCTAACCCGGACGTGTGAGACAGTCACGTGTGTGGAAGGACAGAAGCACTTCCGGGTCAAGGATCAGGCCCGGTCTTAGGTATTATGGGGCCCTAGGCGAAAGGGGGGTCCAGGGGCCCCCTGAGGGGGGCGGAGCCCCCCTGGAAGCTCTGCGAAATGCGTGAAAATTAAACCAAGGAGACGTTTTCTTGTAACGTTACGAGGTCATCACCCTGCGTCCCTTTTTCGCCCGGAGTAGTTAGCTGCTACAATTTAGCCAGTTTGAACTGTTTCCACTGGGCACCACGTGGCGGTATGTAGCTAAGCCCAGCTTAGTTTTTTTGTATTTTTTCTTTTTTTAGTTTTTTTGTCCTTTTTTATGTTTTGGGATATTTGAAACTTTTGGAATGTTTCAGAAATGATAATTTTCTGGGTTAATACTTAATTCTTATTTTATTTTACTGAAGTAATTATGAGTCTCGGGATATATTTCAAACTTCCTGTTTCTGGAACACTTTATGACGAACGAAGCAACGATAAGATTACAACTAGTGAGCAGGCGTAGCAGCAGGATTTATGAGATCTTGACTTCTTCTTTCTTCTTCGACGAATGATGATGAGGGCTGATTAACTGATGTGAACGTTCGACCCATAGAGATCTTGACTCAAACCGCTCCGCTTTTATAGACAGCCGCCCACGCAGACACGCCCCCGCTTGCCCACGTGATTTAAACATGCGAGGGGAGGGGCGGGCCGGGGGCCTGGCCGCCGTCAATCCGGGGCCCTAGGCGGTCGCCTACTTCGCCTATGCCTAAGGCCAGGCCTGCAAGGATTATATAAGGGACTGCTGGAGACCCAGCAAGCGAGCTGGAGTTGGGAGGTAGAGGACAGAGCTTGCTGGGAGGAGTGAAGGACAGATTTGTATATTGGTTATATTTACAATTATTGTATTGCCTGTTTAGGATGGCAGAGATGCTTCAGGGCACTATAATAAGAAGAAAAAATATTAAATATCTTCTTGGTGATTTTACCCGGTGTGCAGTGTGTCTGTCTGTTGGGTTGAAAGAAGCAACAGTGACCTCTAGCATCTTACACCTCATAATTCATCCCCTGTAGCCCTAGAATCAGCATACACACTGTTCTCTGGGTTTTTCCAGCACAGCTAATGTCATTTTTGTAGCCTGGACAGCAAAACTATACATGGCATTCCAGATGAGGCCTCACTATTGTGTTATAAAGCATGAGCATAACTTCCTTGGACTTATACTCAACACATCGTGCTTTATAACCTAACACCTCACAGGTGGCGCAGTGGTAGTGCTGCTGCTTTGCAGTAAGGAGACTGTGGAAGATTGTGGGTTCACTTCCCGGTTCCTAGCTGTGTGGATAGCGCTTTGAGTACTGAGAAAAGCGCTATATAAATGTAATGAATTATTATTATTGTTAACGATTTTAATGGCTTCTGAACACTGGCAGTTGATAGTGTCGAGTCCACTACGACTCCTAAATTCTCATAAGGTGTACTTTTGATTCTCAGACCTCTCATTCTGTATTTAAACCTAACATTTTTACTTCCTATGTATAATACTTTACATTTACTTACATTATATTTCATCTGTCACAAATCTGCCCAAGTTCATATGCTGTTATTCCGTTAGGGTTTCTAGACAAACATGATTTCCAGAAATGTAAAGAAGGATACAGAAGTCTGAAGTTTACATACAGTTAGGGTGAATTCTTTAAAATTAACTTTACAATCCCTCCACAGATTTTATACTAACAAAACTATAAATCTGGCATATTGTTTAGGACATCTATTTTGCACAGGGCAAAAGTATTTTTTTCCAACAATGTTTACAGACAAGAGTATTTCCCTTTTTATTGACTATGTGTACTTTCTAACAGTGTACATAAACTTCTGACTTCAACTGTAATAAGCAAATTTCTGCAGACAAGCTAGGTATAATTCAGAAACAACTGTTCCAAAGAAATGGAGTCTCTGCTGGTTAAAAGTAAAGAGAAGAGCACAGCGCTCCAAGAGGAATATGTGAAGTAGAAATGTAATGTTAAACTGAAGACAAGCTGATAAAGATGTCAGACTAAGAGACAGAAATAGGGAGACTGCTCCTAAATATATGAAGAAATGTGGCAGAGATATTTAAGGGGCAAAACTGACAAATGGGATTATCAGACGAATGCATAGAATAAAGTTCGGTATAAAGTATTTGTAAAGTAAAACTCTAAATACAAAATGATTCAGAAAGTTGCAGAGATGATACTGAGGATGGTAGAGGTCTAGCAGATACCTGTCACAGTTGCAAATAACAATACCGTAAGTTTTTGTTTTGGAGATAATAAAAATACAAACTTTAAAGACCTGATAAAAGGGAAATGGACAGGAAAACAACACCATTTTGCCCTGGTGAGTGATTGGAGACAGAAAAAGAATGAATTAGAGAGAACAGAGAACCTAATCTTCAGTGACTGGAATGTTTCAAACCTGGAGCTATTTTGGATATGCCCAGGTGGAAAAAAAAATCATCACTTTGCTATTAATACAAAGATCATCATTATAATAGACAGGGGTGTGTATATGCTATGCTGAAAAAGAGACAAAATGATTTGTTTTACATTTTTACCAAATTTGGACAGCACAGGAAACCAAGGGTTTTAAATTACAGGAGCAATATTTTATTTTCAATTAAGCATATGGAAGTACAAAGAGAACTCAGGGATATGCCATATTAAGTTCACCAAGAAACTAGGGTGGTGAGTTTATGGGAGAGTGCTCAGTGATTTAGCTCTAAATCAGGAAAGGACATTCCCAGTATCAACCTTTCAGGAATCTGTATAGCGTGCTTAGTAAACAGCTTCTTGCCATTCCACAGAAAAGTAAGGAGAAGGGATCTAACTTTTGTGGGAATGTGGGCATGACTTACTCCTCTCTCTAAACACACACCTCAGCTATTGTCGGTGTGTCGCCAGCGTTGACTGTGTAAACATGCTCTACTGTTTTGTTCAATTAGAACTTTTGACGATGAGGACTGCACAGAAAATCCACATTTCTCATCTAGAGAATGGTGGATGGTCTAAATGCCACCGAAACAGCACTTTTGGATATTAAACAGTAGGAAGACACTAAACCGGATGACATTTTGATGCTGAGGAACATTAAGGCAAAGAAGAAAGGAACATTAAATTCACTAAGGTATGAAAAGAGACCAAAAAATTATAAGGTGCCATATAAATTGTCTAAATCTTTGATATCCATAATTTTTAATCTGAAATGGCAGGGTCCGCTTTTTCCCAAGTTTTCAGTTATCCGAGGCAACACTGGTTCATATTACCTTGGACAATCGGTGTGTATTCATTTTAATAATTGCAAATCTGGAACAACATAATAGAGGAAGAAATGACCACAAGGAGAAAGAGATTCATTGACACCCTTAAAGGAATACTCCACCCATTTCACCCATTTTTTATTTTATTTATTTATTTATTTATTATAACTTAGTCTGCTTTGGAATTGAAGACAGGATTCTTGACTAATGAATAAGGGAAAGAGGCAGGTATGTAATTCAAAAGCGTGGACTCTTGTAAAGGGCTTCTTGCTTCTAGACTTTTATATTCTGGAGGTATTTATTTAACAATATTAGTATTAATAGAGTATAGCATCATGATCATTTTAATATAACCCTTACTAAAACACTGTGTAGAAAACATTCCAAGGAAAATCTCAGCTCATGCATTCAAAAGCATCTACGGGCTGAGACAAGGTGGAGGCTACTGCTATACTATATAACAAAACATTGATGTTTTTTGCTGTCTGGTAAGAATGGATAAAACCTGTGCGACTGGGATGAATTAATTTATAAAAATTGATTAGTTGCGGATACTGTGAAAGAAGCTTCATCACCAGTTTTGTATCATAACTCAAAGAAACTCGTTGACACTTAGAATAGTCAGGGACATCTTTGCCTTGTTGTAAATGGAAAATAATCATGGCTGAATTAGTTGAGGTGTTCAGTTAAAAAAAGTCAGAGGAAAATCTGCATAGAGGGGGATGCTAATTACTTGGAAAAAGCTGAAAAGGAGATCAGGAAGCAAAAAATCAGGACTGTGAGATTTCCATGGATTCAAAGAATCCACTGCCTTCTTAAATTTTGACATAGTAATTGGGGAGATCATTGTAGCAGCATCCTCTGTAGATAGTAAGGAAAAGAACAGGTTATTTACAAAGGAATACAAAGGAAGGGGAGGTTATGAGTCTTTCAGAACATAATTCATAATAAAACAGTTATTAATTTCTAAGGGAGTTGTTAACAAGTTTCCTGATTTATCATTAACTATGTAGGTTACCTGTCATAGATGGGTAATAGAATAAAATTAAAAAGATTTGCTATCTCTTGCCTGACAAGTACCCTTAACATTTCTCTTGCGCATGAGCGCAGTATCTTAATGTGTCTTAAACTCTTTTGATTGGTGCTTCCTCTCTCACTAACATTTGCAGAAAATCGAACAATCAGACCAAAGCCAAACTGCTAAATCAGATTGCTTGGAACAACAAAACACACCACAACAACAACAACATTTATTTATATAGCACATTTTCATACAAAAAGTAGCTCAAAGTGCTTTACATAACACGCACACAGACAGTAGCTTTTTATGATATAGTAAATAGGATGTGTAGAGAGATGGCGATGGATGCATTTCCATAATCTTAAAGTTACTAAATTACCAGACTTTGATCCTGAGACAATTAACAAGCCCTTGTCCTATGGATCTCAAAGTCTTCTTTTTGTAGAAGTATTAAATTCAGAGCAAGTACTTGTAATTAAAAATTCATTAGCCACATGAAGGTGAGCTTCATTAAAAGATGAGAGATGAGTCTCAAGTCCATGATTTCTTTGCCAGCACAACCAAGCCATGCAACTAGTATAGATGTAAAAAAATTAAAACAGTTGACAGTAACCTGGTCGAGTGAGGAATACACTGGCAAACTTACAATGGCCTTTATAAATGAATTTTCACCATTCACACAATAATATTTCAGTATTTTAAATACATGACTGGGCTGGCTATGAATGGAAGAAAGGATGATCGATAAGGGGTTGGTTAATAAATCACGCAGAAAGCCAGTTTCCTAGTATCTGTATCCAACAGTGCATAACAGAATCTTCCAACTTCACCTCTATCAGTACCAAGTATACTGGCTTACAAATGTGCTGAATCACATTTCTTAGAATTCTTAGAATTTGCTGTTGCATAAGCCACTAAGAAGTAATCCATATTACTAAACGAGAATGGTAAACCGGATGGACGCAGGAACATGGGCCGTGGATGCAAAAGACGTAGTGCGCAGGCGCCACACAAAGCCCCCCCCCCCGCCCCCCCCCCCCATAGTGAAACGGGAGAGACTACGCACGTGCGCCACACAAAGCCTCCCAAAGCACCAGAGCAAAACGGGAGAAACTACGAACTGTCAGAGTAGGAAACAAAATAAAACGTCATAAAGAGGATAAAGAACAGGGACAAACACATGAAGAGCAGGTTACAGAACAAAGCCCATAAAGGGATTAAAGAAACAAAGCACCCCCCCCCCCCCAGTGAAACGGGAGAGACTACGTGCGTGCGCAGACACTACACAAAGCCCCCACCCCCCCCGCACCAGAGCAAAACGGGAGAGACTATGAACCGTCACAGTAGGAAACAAAGTAAAACGTCATAAAGAGGTTAAACAACAGGGACAAACACATAGAGAGCAGGTTACAAAACAAAGCCCTCAGAAATAAAACACAGAGTAGGAAACGAAGTAAAACTTCATAAAAGGATTAAACAACGGGGACGAACACATGAAGAGCGGGTTACAGATGATGAAAACTGGAATGCGACAGCTACAAACAAACCTGGGCACTAAACACATGCAGACCAAGATACAGAATATAAAAGCAGAAACAACGACAGTTAAACGTCCACAACACACACCGGAGGCGGACCCTGAAGGTTCAGGCGCCTACATCGGCCGTCAGAACGCGCAGTGAAGTACAAAACGCAAAGGCGCCTGCACAGCATGGTAAGAACCGACATAATACGGAAGGCGCAGGCGTCGTCGCCATATTGTGAGTGGCACTAATGCGTAGATCTAATGAACGTGGACTCCTACAATGCGCGTCTCAAACTGCATAAGCAAAGCAGGCACGGGTTCAACACGACACAGCTCGAGTGACCGAGATACAAACACGCGACTGCCTGGATATAATTAATGAACGCAAGTGCCTACAACGTGCGTCTGAAATGAAGCAAACCAGGCAGAGACTCCTCCAAAAAGAAAGAGCTCGACTACACGATGTACGAAGTGAAAAAAATAAAAATCGCCATGGACCAGGAGTCATTATAACAAAAACAGAATAAAGCGAGGTCTCAAATGAAAGTCAGAGTGGAAAGCAAAGTAAAACGTCATAAATGGTATGGACGGGACTCCGTATTACCAGTGGAGAGCCCCAGAGTGACACGGGCGAGCGCTCCGTATTAAACGTGCGTCATCCTCACACCTGGCTGCCCAGCGGACACAGGTTCAAAACGCCGGGGGTAGGCGAGCGAAGCGAGCAGGGGGCGAAGCCCCCTTGTATTTAAGGACACAAATATGGGCAAATCTTTGACCAAAAACCTGGACTTCGGTATAAACAGGATTCTAACTCTCTTACATCACAAACAATCGAAGAAGCCAATGACTGATTAGCCATGAGCAAAGAAAGAAAAGAAACTAAAAGATAAAGTGGGCACAATAAAATTGAAAGGAAAGAACATCCCTTGCATCCCCACAGTCTCCTCCCAAGAAATAAAAACAACTAAAGTGACTGTAGCAGTGTCCCATAATCAATCCTCACCCTCAACTAACCCTGTAACAATCAAATCCCTAAAGTCATTTCACAGTTCCTGTGTGCACTTACCCAAATGAACAAGAGAGTAAAAAAAAATGTCAATAAAAATGGTCACAGGCACAGCTGTTTTTGGAACTTCCTGGCATGGACAGTAACCTCACTGCTCCGGTATGGTCACCTCAGTACACACAGATGTCTTTATAGGACTGGAGACTTCAGAGTGGTATGTCCTTGATCTAGCCTAGTCTTTCCTTTGATATCAGATGGTAACTGGGAGATTTATATATACTTATAAGGTGGTGAGGGTGAGAGGGGGAGCATGGGCAATCTAAAATAAAGAGAAAAAGTGAGAGAGAACCAGGAGACCTACTTCATCTCACATCTATCATGTGAGACTCCCAAATTAATGTATTTTCTTATCTGTTGCACAACCATTTTCAGACAATATTTGCAATACGATGACAATAACGATTGCAAAGTCTACATACTTTAAACGTGTTTCACTGTAACATTGAGAATTAAATTACAAACTGTCTTACCATGACAGTAACAAACAGTTTTACCTTAATTTTGATTTTCTTACCTGATTTGTGAGGGCATCAGAAAGAATCTCAATTGCTTTTGCTTGTGCCTCTGCTTTTGCTAAAACAGCTTTGGCCTCACCTGTAATTTATGAACATAAAGGAATGTTACAGAAATTCCCCCAGGCAAGTAGTCTAACTAAGTGGCTAAAGCATAGGACATTAATACACATGATTGAAGACTTATTCTACAATAAAACTGTCTTCAGATCAAATTAAATTGAATTTATTTATCACATACAAATTTTACAAACAGTACAATATATTGTGAAATGCTTAGTTGCTCAGCTCCAATGACTGTGCATTTAAGAAGAGTATAAAAAGACAATAACAATAATTAATGACTTTATAAATATCCATAAAAATCATTACTAGAATTGTAAAATTTGTGATAATCCACATTACTAACCGAGAATGATAAACCGGATGGACGCAGGGACATCCAGCAATGGGCCGTGGACGCAAAAGACGTACTGCGCAGGCGCCCCACAAATCCCTATTAAACATACGTCATCTCAACACGTTCACACTATGCAGCATAGGTGGATCTCATTACAATGTGGCACTATTAACCGTTCAACCGCAGAAAAGGCTCCATATTAACAGTGAGTGCGATCCTCCTTATTACTTATCCATATTTCTCACGCTGAAGAACAAACAAGTCATGAATTCATGATCAAGGGTACAAAACGATACGGCTCGGATAACGGGACCAAACACAATTCACACTATGCAGCACAGGTGGATCTCATTACAATGAGGCACTATTAACCGTTCAACCGCAGAAAAGGCTCCATATTAACAGTGAGTGCGATCCTCCTTATTACTTATCCATATATCTAACGCTGAAGAACAAACAAGTCATGAATTCACGATCACGGGTACAACATGAACGTAGACGCATGCAGCGCGCGTCTCACAGTGCTGCATCGATACAGGCACGGGTTCAAAACGAAACACCTCCCGTCTCAGACATACAGAAACGACAGCGAAGGGACAAAATAAATAAACGCAGACGTCTACACCGCGCATCTGGAATGCCGGAAAACAAGCAGGCAAGGCTCCAAAAAGAGAAACCTCAACTGACCTACATACAAAAACGGGCAAGGCTCAATACAAACAATGAACGGCGTAAACTGCAACGGGCTTCTCACACAGCACAGGCAAATCGATTACAGCTCCAAAACAACACGTCCCAAATACTGGACATACAACGATGTGCCTCTCAAACTGCACAAGCAAAACATACAGATCACGGACATCAACGACAGACACTATTCAGGAAAATTCATTCGGATTAATGAATGTCATTTGTAATCATTGTCATTCACTTAACTTCCCTGAAGAAACAACTGGCAATACAAGTAATACATTTACACGTTGTTGTCAAAAGGATCAAATTAGACTGCCTCCTTTACATTCATATCCTGAATATCTACAGAAGCTTCTAACTAACGATGTACC
The DNA here is from genome assembly GCF_900747795.2 of Erpetoichthys calabaricus. NCBI lineage: Eukaryota > Metazoa > Chordata > Cladistia > Polypteriformes > Polypteridae > Erpetoichthys > Erpetoichthys calabaricus. The sequence continues at coordinate 80,576,572 of NC_041400.2, forward strand.
TGAAAGTAAAAACTTTATGAACTGCATTAGATCCTACAAATCGGTATCCACTATGAACATGAGCAGTAGCACTGCACGTGACATCCGTCTTGCAAAACTGTTAATTATTGATGAATGTACAATGGCATCCAGTCACTTACTCAACATTGCTTTCAAAAGATACACTTAGTACAAAACATGCGATGTCCAGATCCAGATCATAACAATTGGTTATTACAACTGGGAGATGGTACACTCACCAATACAGATAGACTTCACCCAAATATTATTACAATTCCTCAAGCCTTTATCTGAGACGACTTAGTTACAGAGATATTTGGAACAGCAATCTCATTACACCAAATGCCCCTTTTAATACAACGCACTATATTATGTCCAAAAAATATTAATGTGTAAAACATAAATACCCAAGTCATTGCATTACTTCCTGGAGAGACACAACTCTTTCTAAGCTCTGACAAAGTTGACTCTGATCACGACAATGACCATCTTCATTGACCTTACAAGTTCTGACCTGGAATTACCTTTTACACTTAAACGGCGTTTACAAAGAAATTTTCCAATAAACCTTTACACTGTGCCACACACTTTATTGTTTGCTTTCTATATGCATCATCTACACCTTCACACTATTCTACATCTCATTCATACATCACGCTCTTTGTCATTTCCCAACACCAGGGGTTGGCGAGCGAAGCGAGCAGGGGGCGGAGCCCCCTAGTAAATAGCTAAATAAATATTTTCATATTGTAAAATACTGAATGTAAGAGAGTTAGCAATAGGGCATCACACAGTTCTAGACACTAGACTCATTCAAGATGCAGATGTGGAAATACTCCATATATGAGTATCACAAAACAAAGAAGAGATAAAGGCCAAAGTATCTCGCTAAAGTAACAAGTGATTCTGCTTCCTGAAAATGGTGCAAATATGACTTATGACTGACCTATGTCACTCATTAATATAAAGTGGTCAATTTAGTATCATGAAAGATAAAAGGTGAGCAAGAAGACATGTAAGAGAGTGTAAGGATAGCCAAACTGAATAAATGAGGCTTGATAATAAATATGATAAATATTGAAAGAACTGAAGATAAATACATTAAATATGTATAATCCAGACACTTGCTCCAGGTCAGGCACCCATAGGTGGGAAGCAAGGTGAAGAAAATTAAAAACAAAAACATGTGGGTCAATACATCGGGTCCAAGCAAAACCAATATAACAGATGTACAATAAGGGCTGGTTTATACTTCACTTTCGAAAGTGTACACACAAGCATCATGGCTGCCATGTGTTCCCAGCATTCTTTTTTTCATGTCTTCTGAGCACATCATCAGAAACTAACGCAACATACACGTGAGATGGAGTACCAGCATAAATATGGATGATGTGTGTGTGTTCAAGTTTTGGTACGTGACGACAGCAAGACGCAATGCCGTGCCATCATAATCAACGTGCATGCTTTGATGTTTGATGAATGTTTCAGTGCGTTGAAGGAAATAGTTAAACTTAAATTCTGACATGTGAATGCATTCATGGTGCTTTTTTTCATCCATTTCTCACATAGGCAATACAAGCATTGGGAGTTGAGATTACTGAGACCCAAACAGCCCCAATGCTCGGTTAACACAGGCAGGGAATAGTTGTCTGCTGCCGATGCAAATGCAAGCTTCCCATGTAACACGTCTGTTACCTGCTGGCTGATGTGGGGAACATTTAAAAATAGCCACTGACCTGGCCATGTGGTCACTTTCTGTCTTCTCGCTTGTAATGGAAGGCTGTTACGAATGTAGGACAACATCATCGTCCCTGCTTGCATGCTCCATGTGTTTGAGCAACAGCTCCCATTTGAATATGCATTGAGGTGTGGTAAAGTAAGGTGATTAGAGTTTTAAATAAATAACCGCCAAACTTGCATCTTCAGGTGGGGGCGTGGTAGTATGGCAAGAGAGGTTCTCATGCGTGATGCAGGAGAAGACAACCCTGCACTTAGTCCACAGGTGTAGGATCACCCACAAACCTAACTGCCGCTGGGAGCTGCAGACTGCCGCTGCTGTGCCATGTCCCTGTTCAAAAAGAGAAGCATGAGTGCGAGGAGGGAACATGAAAGAAAAAGAAATGAAGGAATTTAAAGAGAAGAAAGCAGGAGGTAGATGGAGACAGTGCAAGCAAGTGGAAGGGAACAGGCTTAAGGGAGAGAAGGTAGGCAGCTGGGAAGAGAGCCCCTGGGCAAAAGTGTGTGGTCAACACTCACGGGGGTTAAATTGGGTCACTCCAGCTGAACATGTCTGAGGAGCGGAAATGACAAAGAGTGTATGGCTCACCACAGAATACCAGGAAGGTAGTGGGGGTCAAGGAGGTTTGGGAGGATAGCTCCAACATGAGCACCATGGCCGTTAGGGACCAAAGCCTAGGTGAGGAGTGGGAGCCTTACCGTAGCCATGGGATGGTATGGACCAGGACTTGCGGAAAGTCAGCTGCATCTGTCGTTAAGGCGACTACTCCGCTGCAAGGCCCGTATGGGATAAGCAGAGGAGCCACCAGTGAGCAAGAAAAATTCACCGGACTTTATAGAAAGGACAGTTTCCTGCTAGTTGATTTTTAACCTTGTTTTAATAGATTTTTTTATTTTTTGAATTTTAACTTCCACCTCACTTTTGTTTTATTGAATTATTTATTATTGATGAAGCACTGCACTTTTTGAACACTTGTTTTGGCTTCTTTTTAAGAAAAGTACTTGCACTTTTCACCATCCCTTTGCTTGTGTGCTTGTTCTCACCTGCGCAGCTCATCCTAGTCATGACTAATCGACGGTGTTGGGTTCAAGAGGCTCCCAAAAACAAAGAGGGAGCAAGGAGCCCACCCGCAACGTCAAATGAGGATGTTCCTGTCTTGACAACAATAAAGCTGATTTTTTTCTTAGAAGGAGAGGAGTCCAGGATCTATCATGTGCAAGTCAGTGACACATTGCAATACATATACACACAAACACTATACAGTATATCACTCTGAAGTAGCAAGTAAAGAATTTGTAACTATGTATGTATGTATAATACATATAATGTACTCATTTAAACTTTTACTTTCAAAATTATTTTTCATGCCAGTACTTGAAATAATTTCTGTTTAATCATTAGGCACAGTGAAAACTTAAATTCAGTTTAATAGATTGGAGTTTTTGTGGTGCAGTTCATACATCTTCTCCTGCCTTCCATAGCAATTGGCATTCAAAGGTTTAGTGTGTTTGTACTTACTTATTTTTTTGTTGTTAGTTTATTTCAGACTTGAAATGCAAGAAAACAACAAAGTACAAACATACATTTTCATACCAGCTTCTTCTAGTGCAGGGTCACAAGAATGGGGACAATGCCTTTGCTGGCAGCCCTGGACAGGGCCCCCCAGAGCAAGCCACACACCATACATACACTTAAACCAGTGTTTCTCATCCACTTCTGGGTCACAAGCATGAGACTTGCTTATGCCAAGCCCACAGCACCAAGTCCTTCAGCAAATGCGTCACTCTCAATTGAGTCAGTTAGTCGGTATATATCAAATGCCGGGACAAAAGGTTTCCCAGCACAACATTACCCAGAGCATCACAATATTTCCTACTAGATAGATAGATACTTTATTAATCCCAAGGGGAAATTCACATACTCCAGCAGCACCTTACTGATACAAAAAACAATATTAAATTAAAGATTGATAATAATGCAGGTAAAAACAGACAATCTGCCATCCCTTACCTAGGAAAATGATGCACAAATACCCAGCCATCCACATGACCTAAAATAAAATATGTCATTAGACCAAGCCACCTTCTTCCAGTACTCCTTTGTCTAGTTCTGAAGCTCATCCACCCATTACAGGCACTTTCGGTGGTGGACGGGGGTCAGAATGGGCACTCTTACAAGTCTGTGGCTATATAGCCAGTTCATTGGTTGTCATTCCTTGGTAGGTACTCACCACTGCATAAATGGAACACCCCACAAGACCAGCCATTTTTTAGATGCTATAACCCAGTTGTCTAGCTATCAAAATTCGGCCCTTGTCAAAGCTGCTCAGATCCTTATTGTTGAATATTTTTCCTGATTCCAACACAACACCTTCAAGAACTGACTGTTCACTTACTGCCTAATACTGTATATCCCACCCATTGACAGATGTCAGTGTAGCAAGCTAACAAATGTTATTTGTTTCACCTGTCAGTAGTTTTAATGTTGTGACTGTGTATTCTCAAGTTCTTATGACTTAGCTGAGGCTGGGAATCAGACTCTTAGCTATCAAGATTATATGTCATGGCACAAAACAGCAGGATAGACTTTTAGCTAAATGGTGCAAGTACCTAAAGGATAAGTTAGGTATTTAAGCTGAAGTTATTTCTTCATTATATAAATACAAATAATTTATTAGTACGCTAAATGAAATTGTGTTCTAAAGTGAAGCATATTTAATCAGTTTAAAAAAAAATAACTAGCCAACTGTTTTCCTTTATACAGGAGGTGAAGGCTATCAGAGTCGGATTACAAAGAAAAGCTTTAAAGCCTACCAAATGTCAATTTTTCAATCCAAAAATATTATTGAATGTCGTCTCATTTCTTGAAGTTGAACACATATTGCAAAACTGCATATCCATGTTGCTTTAAGAAGGTAAAAAAGCAAAAAGCAGTTAATCGTTGCGAGATTCAACCATTTTAAAAAAGAGACTGGCTATGCCAACTTCCCAGTCTGTCTTCCTCCATTGTACCATTTCAGCCTCAGGGTGGCTGTACTTGCTGCAGCCAGCGGAATGGAGATGGTGTTATTTGGTCCCAGAAGTATGATTGCACCTCGAAAAATCATCGCCAAAGGCAGTTATTGACATTATTGAATGCAGAGGCTCAGATGTGAACTAAAGACTCTGTTCTATAAACTCTGTTCTATAAACAACTAGACAATAACCACTGAAAAAGTCACACTTATAATCGCTTACATTCTTTCACTAAATGAAAGTTTTCTTCTTTATGTTACAAACATTGCCTCCTGCTTCACTGATAATGCATGCCTGTGTTTCAGTGAGAATACTGAGCTTGCACACAGTATATAATCAAGTGATAAGAACTGAATGGAGGTTATAGCAATACTTTCGTCTTCTAAAAAGCTTGTCCATGGCAGGCAGGTGGGGCAGCTGCAGCCAATCCCTGCAAGACAAGAACAATCCTGAGTCTACTGCAAGGCAAACACACACATAGTCCACTTTAGTAATGCCAGTCCACCTAATCAGCATGTCTTTGGACTGTGCCATCTTGCCACCTAATAATAATGTTAAGATTATTATTAATTGATGTGCTGAAATTTCTTCCATCCATTAATCTATTATATTTATAACCCGCTTATCTAGGCCAGAGTTGCTAGGGCAGCTTCAGCCTGTGCTGGGAATCATAGGGTGCAAGGCATTAACAACAACGACACGGGGCACTGATTCATCGCAGGGCAAACAAAAACACACACACACACGGGCCACATTAGCAGTGCCAATTACTCAAATTTTAACCAGATTGAAATTTTGCAATTTTAGTAGACTAGGGGGCTCAGGCCCCCACTTGCTTCGCTCGCCCATTCCCAGATTTGGTTTACTGGATATACAATTTAAAGAGATTGTTATTTTCATGGGAATTGTTACATATGCATTATTTTCATTTATACTTTAAAACTTTTGTAAAAACAATATTTGTCCTTTATTTACTGCCCCAGGCGTGGTTAAATCTCTTTCTCACGGGACGTATGCTGCTCGCGTTGTGAAGGTGGGGACTGAATGCACGCTTAAGGAGATGTGGCCAGATCAGCTGCTGTCTTGCTGTTGCTGGTGAGCTGCATGTTTTGCTTGTCACGCTTTGCGTTGATCAATTAAAAGCAGGTACAGCAGCTGTTCTTTTGCCACATCGCGTCTCTCCCGCTCGCATTGTGAAGGGATGGAGCTGAATGCATGCTAAGGAGATGTGGATGAATCAGCTGCTGGCTTTGTGCTTCTGCTGCCGATGTGCGTGTTCTGTTTGTCTTGCTGTGCATCGATCATTTAAAAGCCTGTACAGCAGCTGTCCTTCTGTCTCACTGCCTCTTTTTGCGGGACGTCAAACTGCCTTCTGAGAAGATCACGTCTCGTCTCCCTGGTCTTCCTGCCAAGATTTTTTTTTATAATAGAGAGAAATGTTTTAACATAGATAGAGTGAGAATGCTGAGCTGTCATTCTGTATCACAGCACCAGGTTTTACATGAAGTTTGTATGTACTCCACGTGTCTTTACTGACTGATTAGTATCAGTGAATGTTCATTCATTTACTCATTTAAAAACATTGTAGTAAAGAAATATCTTCAACTTGAAAATTTAAAAAAATTTTTAAAAAAAAATTTAAACTGTTCATTAAAATTATTCCCCCTTCATAAACATTGACCAAAAAAAAATGTGGGTTCATTGCTACTCGGATCACTAAGCAACAAGAAGAAACAAACACTCAGTAAAACTTGAATAAGAACTGTTTTTGGTATTTGTTTTATTTTGTTTCAAATTTTTGAAAGGCAAATTATACATAAGTATTACTTAAATTTATTAATATCAATGGCATTTAATAAAAACACTTGAAAGTTTCAACATAAAAATAATTGAAAAGGGGACAGGAGGGCAGGATTGTAGCACACTAACTGCCTGATAATTCTAGGGACCAGGGGCCTCATGTATAACATCGTGCATAGAACTCACACTATAACATGGCGTAAGCACAAAAGCAGAAATGTGTGTACGCACAGAAAAATCCAGATGCAGGAATCTGTGCGTATGTAAACTTCCACGTTCTTCCACTACAAAAATCCCAATCAGCGTGAAAAGTAACACACGTGCACGCACCTTCTGTCCCGCCCCAACTCCTCCCAGAATTACGCCTCTTTGCATACGCAAATCAATATAAATAGCCCTTAAGCTCAGCCTTCTGTGAAAAGACAATGGGAAAAGCACGGGGGAAAATATAAGAATTTCAGCGAATACCAAGTGGAGGCAAAGGATAAACATACTACTTGTTGGTTTAAACAGTGGTATAATCAACAAAAGGAAGTTGATCGAGTGACATAGTATCGGAGAAACTCGAAAGCTCAAGTTCACAAAGTTGCACAGTGCCTGAAATAAAAAAGAAGTTGTCACATATCAAAGTCGCTGTGAAAAGGCGAGTTGTAGCCCACCGTCCAAGTGTCATTTGAAAGCTTATTAGGGTACAGAGAAAAAAAATAGGCACACAATGGGAAAAAAAAGCACGAAATGTCAACTTTAATCTCGAAATTTCCACTTTAATCACGTAGTTTATTTTGTCATTAAAGTTGAACATCATAAACTTCATCTTAAAATCGTTTATTTTACTAGTTTCTCAAATCCCATCTTAACTAAAGTAGCATGTTAAATGCTTTGTTCTGTGTTTGATCTTCTATGTGTGTGAATCACTACGTGCTTCCGTTCTTTCTCTTTCTCCGACAGGACACAGAATCCATTACAATCGTGATATTACAGCTCTCTGAATAATTAAAATACTGAGATGTATACGTGATATCTTTTTCATGATGATAGGAATGAAAGCATGTTATTAAACATGGGAACACGGTGGCGCAGTGATTGTTCATATCTCACACAAGAGGCTTGCTGCGCCATGCGCGACCTTTGATGAAATAATATATTACAGAAGTACTGTCTCTTTCAAACATACTAACCTCCAATTCCTGTCCTTACTTTTCTTTCTCCAAATACCCAATCGCCACACTCTGTAATAGACGTTAAGCCATCTGTAAGCTTAGAATGGCGATTCTTCAAAACTTTTAAGGAACACTGAAATATCTTTGTAGTACATGTTTAATTATTCTATCCATCTATCCTTCCAGTGTCGCGTCAGCACCAGCAAGAATACAGCGCAAGGCAGGAGCAATCCGTGAATTAGCTAGCGCTGCGGCACCGTGTCCTCACATATTTATTTACTAACAACACAGATTATTTAAATGAAGTTAAAGTTTTATCTGTATACTATAATCAACATATTTTGCTGCATTTCATCTTAAAAATGATATTGTCATCATACGCGCTATATAAAGTGGCGCAGGTTGTGCAATATTATAACTGTAGTGCAAGTTTACAGTGGGGTAATTGTACTTATAAGTACACGCAGTTCTACAAGGAGCACTTGATTGAGTGTGTTTAAAGTTCTTGGGATGAAACTGTTTCTGAACTGCGAGGTCCGTACAGGAAAGTCTCTGAAGCATTTTGCCGTGGCTGATGCAGCGTGTGCTTGATGCTGTATCCCGATAATTCTCTTTCCGATCAGCTGCTGCTGTGATTCCCCACTCAGATACAGTGATAAAAATACTCCGAGTGGTGCAGTGAAAGTAATATGGAAAAAGATGATCTGCTGTGGCAACCCGTAACGGGAGCAGCTGAAAGAAGAAGAAGATGCAGTGAGAGTAACAACACTAAAGCAGTTATGGTATTTGGAATACTATGGCTATTCCCTGGACCATTATACTGCTACAGGTTAATTACAATCAGATGCATTACACTAATAAACAATATGCAGTTAATTTCAGTGTATTTATAAAGTCGCGTCAGGAATGTGGGTCTAAGAAAGAAAGGGTAACTACACAGGAACAGTAGCACTGCTTTGACGCTGGGTGCCACCAGTCTGCAAAACCGAGTGGAGAAATTGTGTACGCCAGGGTATGAGGTACCGTGGAAATGTGCGTGGCTTTACGCCAAGTTTAGGTTTTATACATCGCGATTTGAGCGTGGAAACATTCGTACGCAATATTTCTGTGCGTACGCACCGTTTATACATGAGGCCCCAGGACCTGACTACTACTCAGTCCTGCACATTAAAGTTCTTATACTGTAGGTTTTCTGCTGTTACTCAATCTAAATATATGTACAGTACACTCAAGTAAGATTTACTCTTTTGCAACCAATGTTCTTTTGGTGTTGGTTTAGAAAAAAAAAAAACTATATTCATCAGTATAAATTTTAGGCCTATAACTACCATTTGATCCTGTCACAGATCACACATGCTGTGTCCAAAATAAATAAACAGTCCTAAATTAAACTCAATCCCTGCCTTACCTGCAGCTTTGTTGATTTGCTCTTCCTTTTGTCCCTCTGATGCTAGGATCTGAGCCTGCTTACTGCCCTCTGCAACATTGATAGCTGCTTGCCTTGTCCCCTCAGAGTCAAGCACTGTAGCACGTTTTCGTCTTTCTGCCTCTACCTGGAAACCAAACATAAGAATAGGTTTTTGAAAGACAAAATCAAACATTTTCAATTAAATAGAATTAAATGTCCTGTTAAGACACCTAGTCCCCACAAAGCCTTGCTTTAATTAAATTGTTATGTATCAATTTGTCTGTTTTTTGAATTATTTTTCACATTTTCATGACATTTCTGTTATGTCTGTAATTATGTACTGTTTCTTTAACTGTCTTTATGTTCCATGTGATACGTGGGTTGTTCCAAGAGGTGGAGCCACTGTGATGTCTCCCAAGCCTGCTGTCTGGCTATTTAAAGCCCAGAGGAAAGGAATTCAGTTAATGTTTTCTCTGAAGTCTTTTAAAGTTTGAAAGTACTGTGTTTGTTTCTCTTTTTATAGTTTGGATTGTCTGGTTTTTGATCATTCTCCATACTTGTATTTCCTCATTTTCTGGAAAATGTATTGGGAATTGCCTTTTGGCAACTGCTTTTTGCTCTTTTATCACCCAGTGTTACTCCTTTTTCATTTAAATAAATATTCTTTCATTTTAGAAAAAATTATTGTGGCCTTTCTGTCACAAACAGGAGTTTTGCTTTGCTTCACCAATTTGAGAGGCATTGTGCGAAACGCATGAATATTAACTTTATCTTTTGACCTTTAATCCAGTTTTTTTCTTTTTTTGGGTCTAGTTAGACTGAAGTCTACTGTTGCAACTGAAGTAAGTTGGAATGGAAGGGTCTCTTTTAGGATGGCCAGTGAAGCTCCTGGTGTGCTTGGGGGTTCACCCAATCTCATGTTTGTGACTTCATTTCATGACAGTGATTATATGATATTGACCAATAAATACAGCATGAACTGTAGCAGAAAAAGTAGTATTAATGACATAGTACCAAAAATCACAACTTTAATCTGATTTGAGGACTTTTCATTAACCCCTTTAATGGGGGCCCTTTTTTCAGTAGTCACTTCCATGGTGGGTTTTTTTTTTTTATTATCTGTCGACAGAAATGGTTGAATTTTGCTAAAATATTATCTAATTGACATGCAAGTTAAATTGTTAGAAGAAAAAATTTTTAAACTACAAAATTATTTAAACAATTTTTTGATAGCAACAATAAGCTAATTTAATGCTAGTTTTTTTGTAGATTTATTTACACTATGTACAAAGATTACCATGTTTTGTAGATTATATCACATAAGAGGATTCAGATTTGATCAGAGTACTGGAGACCGCTGCCAAAAAGCTGCCTTCCCTCCTTTCTGGCCATTTCACAGCTATAAAGAAAGGTATCATCATAAACTACCCGATTTATTTTAGTATGTGCACATTCTGAATTTATTCTGATTTACTGTGCAGTATCTGAAAAATACTGCTTAAAATCCAAAATTCAAAATGTTATTATATGCTGTTTTTTTTTTTTGTAACAACATGCTTTTAAAGTCTGGTTTTTCACTGAATCACCTTAATAAAGTTTGTAACATTTGCAACTATAAGATTTATATTTGCATCATTAGCTGGTTTAAAAACATGAAACTCAAGGTGCCTTCATTTTCTAAGTCGTTCCTTCCTTTTTTAACATTTGTATCAACTTTAACTTGTGTGAAATCAAACTTGTCCATTTTAAATGGATCTTTTATTTCAGAACTCCTGTTAAACAACCTTTGTTTTGATGTTTTGATTTTTCTCATATGAGTGAATATTTATTGCCTGTGTACAAATTCTGAACTAAAAAATTGTTTTAGGTGGTCTACTTGTACTCAAAAAATGTATAACCGTGATACATTATATTCTTCAACATACCATTCAAATATATGTGTGTTTTCACTTATGAGTTATACTAATGAATGGTAGTTTGCCTTCAAAAGTCAAATGAAAGACACAAACTCTGTATTTGCATATTCATACAGTATTTAACAATGAAGTATGCCATTTTATTTGTCCTAACTGTGTTTTGCCGATTATGCATCTCTGTTAAAACAGTACAAGTCATATTAATAGGAAATATTAATATCAAAACAAAATTTAACAATAAAAAAGGGTTGTTTAATTTTACCTGAACTGATTTTGACATTATGTTACTCCAGACATGCAATGCAAAGCTGCAATATTTTTTAGATCCGTTTTTGCACATTACTTCCATGATCTGCCTTTTGTTATTTTGAATGGTTAACTTGCTTTCTTTATTAGTAAAACTTACAGCTAGACTCCTTCAAAATGTTTTTTTTCCTGCCCCATTGCTGTGCTCTTTGATCCATAAGTCAGACCTATCACTAAGGACAGGCCCCAGGGTGCCATGCCCGTTCAAACAGACCACTACACCCAAACATTAATAATTTTGCTTTAATGAGGAAAAAATACTCTACTATAAAATGTACATATTGTACATACTTGTTGATTCAGAAAGAACCAAATAAGTGATTTTTGATTGACAAGAGTCCTTCTAGCAAGAATCATACATACTGTATCTTATCCAAGCTGTTTAAATGGCACAATAACTCCGCATTACCTTGGGCATACCCCTCCTTTAACTGCCACCTTATCGTGGTGGAGGGGTTTGCGTGTCCCAATGATCCTAGGAGCTCTGTTGTCCGGGGCTTTATGCCCCTGGTAGGGCCACCCAAGGCAAACTGGTCCTAGGTGAGGGATGAGACAAAGAGCGGTTAAACAAACCTCCTATGATGAATGAAAACTTTGGATGGCGTTTTCCCTTGCCCGGACGCGGGTCACTGGGGCTCCCCTCTGGAGCCAGGCCTGGAGGTGGGGCTCGATGGTGGGCCTGCACCCATGGGGCTCGGCCGGGCACAGCCCGAAGAGGCAACGTGGGTCCCCCTTTCCATGGGCTCACCACCTATGGGAGGGGCCAAGGAGGTCGGGTGCAGTGTGAGTTGGGTGGTGGCCAAAGGCGGGGACCTTGGTGGTCCGATCCTCGGCTACAGAAGCTGGCTCTTGGGACGTGGAATGTCACCTCTCTGAAGGGGAAGGAGCCTGAACTAGTGCGCGAGGTTGAGAGGTTCCGGCTAGATATAGTCGGACTCACCTCGACACACAGCTTGGACTCTGGAACCAATCTCCTTGAGAGGGGCTGGACTCTCTACCACTCTGGAGTTGCCCCCGGTGAGAGGCGCTGAGCGGGTGTGGGTATACTTATTGCCCCCCGACTTGGAGCCTGTTCATTGGGGTTTACCCTGGTGGACAAGAGGGTAGCCTCCCTCCGCCTTCGGGTGGGGGGACGGGTCCTAACTGTTGTTTGTGCGTATGCACCGAACAGCAGTTCAGAGTACCCACCCTTTTTGGAGTCCCTGGAGGGGGTGCTAGAGGGCACACCTTCTGGAGACTCCCTCGTTCTGCTGGGAGACTTCAATGCTCACGTGGGCAATGACAGTGAGACCTGGAAGGGCGTGATTGGGAGGAATGGCCCCCCCGATCTGAACCCGAGTGGTGTTTTGTTATTGGACTTCTGTGCTCGTCACAGATTGTCCATAACGAACACCATGTTCAAGCATTCGGGTGTTCATATGTGCACTTGGCACCAGGACACCCTAGGCCTCAGTTCAATGATCGACTTTGTGGTCATGTCGTCGGACTTGCGGCCACATGTCTTGGACACTCGGGTGAAGAGAGGGGTGGAGCTGTCAACTGATCACCACCTGGTGGTGAGTTGGCTTCGATGGTGGGGGAGGATGCCGGTCAGGCCTGGTAGGCCCAAACGTGTTGTGAGGGTCTGCTGGGAACGTCTGGCAGAGCCCCCTGTCAGAAGTAGCTTCAACTCCCATCTCCGGCAGAACATCGACCACATCCCGAGGGAGGTGGGGGACATTGAGTCCGAATGGACCGTGCCTCTATTGTTGAGGCAGCTGACCGGAGCTGTGGCCGTAAGGTGGTCTGTGCCTGTCGTGGCGGCAATCCCCGAACCCGTTGGTGGACACTGGCGGTGAGGGATGCCATCAAGCTGAAGAAGGAGTCCTATAGGACCCTTTTGTCCTGTGGGACTCTGAAGGCAGCTGATAGGTACCGGCAGACCAAGCACAATGCGGCTTTGGTAGTTGCTGAGGCAAAAACTCGGGCATGGGAGAAGTTTGGGGAGGCCATGGAGAACGACTTTCGGACGGCTTCGAGGAGATTCTGGTCCACCATCCGGCGTCTCTGGAAGGGGAAGCAGTGCAGTGTCAACACTGTATATGGTGGGGATGGTGCGCTGCTGACCTCGACTCGGGACGTTGTGGGTCGGTGGGGGGAGTACTTCGAAGACCTCCTTAATCCCACTAACATGCCTTCCAATGAAGAAGCAGAGCCTGGGGACTCAGAGGTGGGCTCCCCCATCTCTGGGACTGAGGTCACCGAGATCGTCAAAAAAATCCTTGGTGGCAGGGCCCCGGGGGTGGATGAGATACGCCCGGAGTTCCTCAAGGCTCTGGATGTTGTAGGACTGTCTTGGTTGACACGCCCCTGCAACATCGCATGGACATCAGGGACAGTGCCTCTGGATTGGCAGACCGGGGTGGTGGATCCCCTCTTTAAGAAAGGGCACCGGAGGGTGTGTTCCAACTACAGAGGGATCACACTCCTCAGCCTCCCTGGAAAAGTCTATTCGGGGGTCCTGGAGAGGAGGGTTCGTCAGATAGTCGAGCCTCGGATTCAGGAGGAACAGTGTGGTTTTCGTCCTGGTCGCAGAACAGTGGACCAGCTCTACACCCTTTGCAGGGTCCTGGAGGGTGCATGGGAGTTTGTCCAACCAGTCTACATGTGTTTTGTGGACTTGGAAAAGGCATTCGACCGTGTCCCTTGGGGAATCCTGTGGGGGATACTCCGAGAGTATGGGGTACCGGACCCCCTGATAAGGGCTGTTCGGTCCCTGTACGATCGGTGTCAGAGCTTGGTCCGCATTGCCGGCAGTAAGTCGAACCCGTTTCCAGTGAGAGTTGGACTCCGCCAGGGCTGCCCTTTGTCACCGATTCTGTTCATAACTTTTATGGACAGAATTTCTAGGTGCAGCCAGGGCGTTGAGGGGGTCCGGTTTGGTGGACTCAGGATTGGGTCACTGCTTTTTGCAGATGATGTTGTCCTGTTTGCTTCATCAGGCCGTGATCTTCAGCTCTGTCTGGATCGGTTCGCAGCCGAGTGTGAAGTGGCTGGGATGGGAATCAGCACCTCCAAATCCGAGACCATGGTCCTCAGCCGGAAAAGGGTGGAGTGCCCTCTCAGCGTTGGTAGTGAGATCCTGCCCCAAGTGGACGAGTTCAAGTATCTCAGGGTCTTGTTCACGAGTGAGGGAAGAATGGAGCATGAGATCGACAGGCAGATCGGTGAGGCATCCGCAGTGATGCGGGCTCTGCATCGGTCTGTCGTGGTGAAAAAGGAGCTGAGCCGTAAGGCAAAGCTCTCAATTTACCAGTCGATCTATGTTGCTACCCTCACCTATGGTCATGAGCTATGGGTAGTGACCGAAAGAACGAGATCGCGAATACAAGCGGCTGAAATGAGTTTCCTCTGCAGGGTGTCTGGGCTTTCCCTTAAAGATAGGGTGAGAAGCTCAGTCATCCGGGAGGGGCTCAGAGTAGAGCCGCTGCTCCTCCGCATCGAGAGGAGTCAGATGAGGTGGCTCGGGCATCTGATCAGGATGCCTCCTGGACGCCTCCCTGGTGAGGTGTTCCAGGCACGTCTAACCGGGAGGAGGCCGCGGGGAAGACCCAGGACACGCTGGAGGGACTATGTCTCTCGGCTGGCCTGGGAACGCCTTCAGATTCTCCCGGAAGAGCTAGAAGAAGTGGCCGGGGAGAGGGAAGTCTGGGCATCTCTGCTCAAGCTGCTGCCCCCGCGACCCGATCTCAGATAAGCGGAAGAGGATGGATGGATGGATGGATGGATGGAGGAGGGTGCATATACGGTATGTCCAAAGTCACCAATGTGGACCGTAAATAATTACAAAGCATTGCACACCAATTTAAAAAAATTACATTATAGATATTGGAAAATGCAGGACATTGCCCCTGTTCCTTAATTATATTTTTGATTTTGATCTGATACACTTTGTTAATCACTGAGGGGAAAGTGTCTTTTTTCATGACCTTTGGGGGTCAGAGCACAGGGTCAGCCATTGTACAGTGCCCCTGGAGCAATTTTCATGTTAACGGCCTTGCTCCCTTCTATGATTTGAACCGGCAACATTCCAGATACCGGCGAAGATCCTTAGCCACATAGCCACCACACGGCTATCTACCTAATGTTTCACTGGAAGATCCTTGTATTGGCAATAGAATTCACCAATCAAATGTTATAAGCAAAGGCGACAAACAAAGTAGGACTGAATAACGTGCCAAGGTTGTAGATGATCTGTGCGTGGACAATCCTAACCTTGTTATACTGAGGGAGTTTTTACTTTGATTGCTTTCTGTGTATAGCTGCACATAGCCGTGTGTCCCGCAGCCTTTGTGTTGTCTCTTTTACTTTATTCTTATGTGCTGTCTGGCTTAATGATGCATTATTCTGAGGCCCAGTGTGCTATTCATATTGCAAATATTCTAAATACTGTAATGCATTTATTGGCTGATTTTATTATTAATCTAGTGGCATTAGCTTAATGCTGTCTTCGGTTAACTCAGTTGGGTGGCATCCAAGTGAGATTTCACTCTGGTGATGTGAGCTCATCTGCTGCTCAAAGTGGCACTGACATCTCCTTACAAATCAACTCTTTAAAACAGAGCTCAATTGATTAGTGTGTCAGCATCTCTGCTATTCATCCATCCATTCATTTTCCAACCCGCTGAATCCGAACACAGGGTCACGGGGGTCTGCTGGAGCCAATCCCAGCCAACACAGGGCACAAGGCAGGAACTAATCCCGGGCAGGGTGCCAACCCACCACAGGACACACACAAACACACCCACACACCAAGCACACACTAGGGCCAATTTAGAATCACCAATCCACCTAACCTGCATGTCTTTGGACTGTGGGAGGAAACCAGAGCGCCCGGAGGAAACCCACGCAGACACGGGGAGAACATGCAAACTCCACGCAGGGAGGACCCGGGTCTCCTAACTGCGAGGCAGCAGCGCTACCACTGCGCCACCGTGCTGCCCCTCTGCTATTCATTTATTTTGAAATCAGTGCTTTTGTTAAAAAAGTGCAAAAGGATTCACTATATTTAAAATTAAAACTTCATATTGATTAGTGTCCAATCACAGAAATGGAAAGGCTCGCCTTAAGACTTGGTCTGGGTGATGGGTCTGCCACATGTGTACTCAGGGAAGTTTTTCAAAATGCTTCTTTAGTGATATAAAAGTATAATTTTGCATCTGAATAGACTGAAGGAGAAAAAGTGGACAGATTGTACACCTTGACTTGATACCATGACTATTATACATTTTTGAAAGAATCCAAAAGGTGCAGACCAGCTTTTTTTCTGAATGCTGTGATTTTAAATGTACCCTGCCACTTCCCACTGTACAGTGGGCACCTCCAAAATAATAAAACAAGTCCGCCTTTGATCTGCCTGCTATTTTACTTTGTTCACTATTCTCACACTGTTGATATCTTACTAACTATACGGCCTATATTTGTCATGATCCTTGTCAGGACAGCGAGCCATAAAAGCAGCTATGAAAAGGAGCCTAAATCCTTACAAGACACACGCAATGAGATGAAAAATACGATTGTGCTTCCACGCAAAACATGCTATGCAGTTTAAGCTTAAGCATCTTGCCATCAGTACTAGACTGAAAACAAGACAGTGGTGCTGATGCTGATGCATACGGCGGTGTAAGAATAGGAACGGAAAATGGTGAAAAAGGAATTCAGAAATCAAGAAGGAATACATACTTCTTGAAAGACGCAGTGTGCTAGTAGAATTTCCAGTCAAGGAGGATTACATGTGAAAGTGATACATAAATTAGGCTTTCCGAATTTACGTACTATGGCCATGGCATGCTGATAGTTTTGTTGCATGTATCTTGGACTTCCTGGAAATGTGGACGGTAATATGATCATTTTGCCTACACGTACGTTATTATTTTCAGCGTTTGCTTGCAGTGCGTCTGATAGTTCCATGCGCAGATCTTGATGTAATCTGAGATAGTTGAGACGCGCGCCTTCTGTTTTAACGTACGCATCTACGACGTACTGTTGGAATAGTTTGCCGCTGGAGTGCAAAATACTAAATGTATTCCTCATTGCTACTCTGTACGTGTAAAATTGGAATTGAGTAAGCCTTATTTGCTTGGCGGTTCTTTTATCTGGAACATGTTGTAAATCTTTGTGCCAGCCAATGTCTCCGTAAAGGAATAAAAGTGGGTAAACCACAGGATCGCAATTCATATTGAGCGTGGAAATTGGTTTACAGGAGTTGCCTATGGGATAGATGAAAATGTCCCTTTCCGCAGGCGTTTCGCAATCTTCTCCGACGAAAATCGCTGCAACATCAGTGTGACATGTTGGGGCACTGCCTAGGGTTTTCCTTGAAAACCATTCGTACAGATGCTGTTGGACTGGGCTGAGCGACTTCATGCATGTATTTGTATGATTTAGCAAAGGGGTTGATGGTTCTGAGCATGGAATGTAGCTGGAGAAGTATATTTTTGCTGCATGCAGAGTTTGCTTTATTTTGTAAGCATACTTCAGTAGCTTGTGCTGTGTCAAAAACATACAACTGTCCATATCCTGGAGAGGTAGAAGTGTTAGCGTATAGTGGAGAGATCTGGTGATAAATTAGACCATACTGTTTTAAAATACACGGGCAGTGGCCAGGAGGTTGAATTATCTGTGCACCCATGGAAGCAAATGCTAGAGAAGAGTTGTATTCTCGAATGTGTTCACAATAATTTTTAGCTTCTAATGTTTGCTGTGTAAGAAGCTGTTGTAAAGACACAGGTGGCTCCCGCAAAGGTGGTAAAACTACTTTACCCTTGTGGCAGCACCTCGAGTACTTGTTGGATGTATTACGCTCAGCAGGCCAGTATAGTGCATGACATAGAAGAGGACGAATAGGAATCGAGAAATGCTGCGTCGGTTGCGTGTGGGCGGGACCGGTTTTGAAGAGAAGCCGCAGGTAGCGTGGGGAAGGGTTTGGAAGAGGACAAATAGGAATTGAGAAATGCCGTGTCGGCTGTGTGTGGGTGGGACCGGTTTTGAAGTGGAAGCAGGACGAACCAGAAGAGAAATATATATAAGAGATTGTTTCTGTGAATATTCAAAACTTATTTTGGCTACTTTCACAGCCCTACTATAAGAAAGAAAGAAAGAAAGAAAGAAAGAAAGAAAGAAAGAAAGAAAGAAAGAAAGAAAGAAAGAAAGAAAGAAAGAAAGAAAGAAAGAAAGAAAGAAAGAAAGAAAGAAAGAAAGAAAGAAAGAAAGAAAGAAAGAAAGAAAAGAAAGAAAGAAAGAAAGAAAGAAAGAAAGAAGAAAGAAAGAAAGAAAGAAAGAAGAAAGAAAGAAAGAAAGAAAGAAAGAAGAAGAAAGAAAGAAAGAAAGAAAGAAAGAAGAATAAAAAAAAAAAAGAGACAGAAAGAAAGAAAGAAAGAAAGAAAGAAAGATAGATAGATAGATAGATAGATAGATAGATAGATAGATAGATAGATAGATAGATAGATAGATAGATAGATAGATAGATAGATAGATAGATAGATAGATAGATAGATAGATAGATAGATAGATACTTTATTAATCCCGATGGGAAATTCACAAAATGTTAACTTTCTGATGCTGTGCAAACTGGCTCACAAATTCCTGTTAATACTGTACCAGCCATGAGTTCACCAGAGACAATTTGGTGCTGGGGGGCAATGTAGTGGCATATCAGCGTTCATGTCAGAAACCAGCAAAGGTTGATATGCTGGTATTCTTGATAAAAAAATCTGTAAAGACTACAATGAGTGTTGAAGTGAAGTAGAGATGTCAGGGAAGCAAGGGTTACATAAGGCTTCTTTTGTTTCTAGTAATTTTAGTATTTTAGTAATATTTAGATATTTTCTGTAACATTTAGATGCTATTTTTATTATATTTAGTGATCATTTTTTTGAAAATTATTCTTGGGTTTGTCAAGTTATAAACTTAATACTGGATATCAATAAATAAGGTTTTATTAATTACAAATAGTTAGATGCTGCTCCTGAGACGCAAGTTACTGCTTTGGTGAGAACTGTTCTTTGTTTGATTGTTCTACGCCAATTAAAAAATGTAATAAATATGTCATTGTTGCATTAGAATATAAAAGTTAATACTTTGATTGCAGATCATGTGGTAATGCTCTATTTTTTAAAATCTATTACACAGATAATATTGAACCAAAGCTTGACTTTTGAAAATTATATCACAACTCAAATCACAATCACAACAATATCTGTCAGAAAAATTGCAATTAGATATTTTCCCCAAATCATTCAGTCCTACACAAAACAGGGCTTTTAAAACTCTTTCAAAACTTTTTTAAATTCCCAGTTTCTCACCTGCATTTGCATCGACTCTTTCACTTTTGGTGGGACATGGATATCTTTTATTTCATATCTCAGACATCGTATACCCCATTCACTTGATGCCTGGTTTAACGCATCAACAATATTGGCATTCAAAGATTCTCTCTCCTGTCAAGAAAAATAGTAATTTTAAATATTTTTTTTCCTTTTGTCTAAATGCTAACACATATTGCAGAAACATATTCATATTTACTTACCATGAAGACTTTATCAAGTGTTAACTTTCCTAGTTCTGAACGCATAGTAGTTTGAGCCAATTGGGTAACAGCATATTCTGGATCTTCAACACCATAGCTGGCCTATAAGAAGCAACGCAAATTTAACTATAACCTTGGAACAAATGGTAACTGGAAGAATATCAAGGCAAGGAAAAATAAAAATACTGTTATTACTCAATAATACATGATATAAATAATAAATACAGTGCATCCGGAAAGTATTCACAGCGCATCACTTTTTCCACATTTTGTTATGTTACAGCCTTATTCCAAAATGGATTAAATTCATTTTTTTCCTCAGAATTCTACACAACACACCCCATAATGACAACGTGAAAAAAGTTTACTTGAGATTTTTGCAAATTTATTAAAAATAAAAAAATTGAGAAAGCACATGTACATAAGTATTCACAGCCTTTGCCATGAAGCTCAAAATCGAGCTCAGGTGCATCCTGTTTCCCCTGATCATCCTTGAGATGTTTTTGCAGCTTAATTTGAGTCCACCTGTGGTAAATTCAGTTGATTGGACAGGCTTTGGAAAAGCACACACCTGTCTATATAAGGTCCCACAGTTGACAGTTCATGTCAGAGCACAAACCAAGCATGAAGTCAAAGGAATTGTCTGTAGACCTCCGAGACAGGATTGTCTCGAGGCACAAATCTGGGGAAGGTTACAGAAAAATTTCTGCTGCTTTGAAGGTCCCAATGAGCACAGTGGCCTCCATCATCCGTAAGTGGAAGAAGTTTGAAACCACCAGGACTCTTCCTATAGCTGGCCAGCCATCTAAACTGAGCGATCAGGGGAAAGGGCCTTAGTCAGGGAGGTGACCAAGAACCCGATGGTCACTCTGTTAGAGCTCCAGAGGTCCAGGCGTCATGTTTGGATGAAACCAGGCATCACTCATCACCAAGCCAATACCATCCCTACTGTGAAGCATGGTGGTGGCAGCATCATGCTGTGGGGATGTTTTTCAGCAGTAGGGACTGGGAGACTAGTGAGGATAAAGGGAAAGATGACTGCAGCAATGTGCAGAGACATCCTGGATGAAAACCTGCTCCAGAGCACTCCTGACCTCAGACTGGGGCGACGGTTCATCTTTCAGCGGGACAACGACCCTAAGCACACAGCCAAGATATCAAGGGAGTGGCTTCAGGACAACTCTGTGAATGTCCTTGAGTGACCCAGCCAGAGCCCAGGCTTGAATCCGATTGAACATCTCTGGAGAGATCTTAAAATGGCTGTGCACCTGACGCTTCTCATCCAACTTGATGGAGCTTGAGAGGTGCTGCAAAGAGGAATAGGCGAAACTGGCCAAGGACAGGTGTGCCAAGCTTGTGGCATCATATTCAAAAAGACTTGAGGCTGTAATTACTGCCAAAGGTGCATCAACAAAGTATTGAGCAAAGGCTGTGAATACTTATGTGCATATGATTTCTCAGTTTTTTTATTTTTAATAAATTTGCAAAAATCTCAAGTAAACTTTTTTTATGTTGTCATTATGGGGTGTTGTGTGTAGAATTCTGAGGAAAAAAATGAATTTAATCCATTTTGGAATAAGGCTGTAACATAACAAAATGTGGAAAAAGTGATGCGCTGTAAAGACTTAACGGATGCACTGTAAATACTTAATAACAATAAAAATACTCTGGGGCTAAAGATCTACACTGTTATCTAGAAGGTTGCCGGTGGCCAGAAGGGATTCTACTCTGCTGGGCCCCTGAGCAAGTCCCTGAGCCTGAAAATTCCTTCAGGGGCACTGCACTCTGACCTCCAAACATCATATGAAAAGACAATTTCCCCTCGGAATTAACAAAGTATATCAAATTAAAAAAAATCGAAATAATAATCGACATGAAAGACCTCACAGGCAACAGTCAAGAAATGGCTGAATCAAAACAGCCTAAACACAGAACAGAGCATGACTTATAGTATATTTGTAGTATGTTGATTCTTGAACATGACTTGTGGAACCGACAGATCTATTTTTATTACTATTCATTTCAGGTTTTCTTAGAAAATTTGTAAAGTACAATTCAAAATTAATTATAGTGTGTTGTCAAAAAAAAGTTTGGTCATCTGTCTTTAATAACGTTACTTGTCTCAATACTTGCCAAACCACATTGCCTGGGTATCCATATTACTAACCGAGAATTGTAAACCGGATGGCATGGACGCAGGTACACGGCGATGGGACCATGAGACGTACTGCGCAGGCGCGTACAGCGCACGTCTCATAAACCGCAAGCGAAGTCGTATCCACCGTGCACGAAGGAGTCACGGCCCAAAAACGAAAGAGCTCAATTGACGTGAATGAGAAATGAAGCAACAACGCGCCCATAGCTAACGACTAATGACACAGCCACACAAAAAAGAGGAATCTGCGCTGCAGCCCAGATTCAAACGGAAGAGGCTACGGAGGCCCCACAGGTCTACAACGATAGTACGGAAGGCGCGGGAAAGTACGAAAGGCAAAGGCGCCTACACAGCATAGTGAAACTCGACATAGTACGGAAGGCGCAGGCGTCACCGCCATATTGTGAGTGGCACTACTGCGGAGTGAAGGCGCAGGCGTCACCGCCATATTGTGAGTGGCACTACTGCGGAGTGAAGTTAGGAATAATGTGCTGCTTGGGATTGTACAAACCGCTGAACGCTTTACACCAAATTCAAACACAATACAGCTCAACGATACAAACACGAACCCACCTGGATAAGATCAATGAACGCAGGCGCCTACAACGCGCCTGTGAAACTGCGGAAGCAAAGCAGGCACGGGTTCAAAACGAACAAGCTCGACTGACGGACATACAAACACGAGCCCGCCTGGATAAAATCAATGAACGCAGGCGCCTACAACGCGCGTCTGAAATGCCACGGGCAAAGCGGGCACGGCTCCAAAACGAACGAGCTCGACTAATGTATTTCAGGATACCCAACGGCGGGGGTAGGCGAGCGAAGTGAGCAGGGGGCGGAGCCCCCTTGTCTATATATATAATTCACTAAGCCGCCGCCAAGTAGCCACCCATGGAAAGCACGCACCGCCGACAAGTAGCCACCCATGGAAAGCACGCACCGCGGACAAGTAGCCACCCATGGAAAACACGCAAGACAGCCACGCCCACCGTATATAATTCACTAAGCCGGCGACAAGTAGCCACCCATGGAAATCACGCAAGACAGCCACGCCCACCAACTCTAAGACCATTGGATATGACGACAACTCGTAGAGCCACGGCCACCAATTCGGACGCGATGCCTTGGAAAACACACCGTCATTTATGTTCGTTTGAGCTACAGTCCACATGCACCTCTGAGCCACGTTGACTTTTCGGTTACGACGCACGATCGCGTGCGCCATCGCAAACTGTTTTACACGCTACATACAGCAATTCGCATCCGCGACAAACATGCGTCTTCTTAGATGGTCCTGCAGGAACACGGAAAACGTTTCCCCGCCCACCAACACTCCTTATTCCCCGGCCCGCGTCCACCCTCGCTCTCTAGGCATTCACACTGCCAGCTCATGTGCCCGGACGTTACAACTCACCGACCACCCCGTAAGTCGCTTTCGTCTGTGCTAGGAGTCCACATGCACCTCTGAGCCACGTTGACTTTTCATTATTCTTTTCGGTTACAACACCCGACCGCGTCCACCATCGAAAACCATGGGAAAGAAACAACGAAGCCCCGCCCAGAAATCGCTTCAAATGTATTTCATGGACACAACACTTCTTTCAATGTTATATAGATTCCTGCATCAGGTAACTGCACGCGCGCTACACTGAATGGATCAACGTGTGTCTACCCTGGCACAGAGAGGAGTGGGTGAGCCGTTGAAGCCCATTAGTGCTGGAAACCGGGGCTTGCATTTGTTCCCCACAAACGAGGAATTCCCAGTAAGTGCGGGTCATACGCTCGCACTGATTACGTCCCTGCCCTTTGTTCATCCCCCCCCCCCCCCCACCATGGTCGGGTGACACAAAACACGGCGTCAATCCAGCTGTGAGCCACGTTGACTGTCCATTTGCCTTCCATTGCCACCACTTCAAATGTATTTCATGGAAACAACACTTCTTTCAATGTTATACAGATTCCTGCATCAGGTAACTGAATGCGCGCTACACTGAATGGATCAATGTATGTCTACCCGGCGCAGAGAGGTGTGGGTAAGCCATTGAACCCCATTCGTGCTGGAAACCGGGGCTTGCAATTGTTCCCCACGAACGAGGAATTCCCAGTAAATGCGGGTCATACGCTCGCACTGATTACGTCCCTGCCCTTTGTACACCCAAAGTGGTGTTATGGGTCCACAACTCTTCCAGCAAAGGACGTTTTGTTTTAACCCTTTAACCGCCAACTCCCTAAATATTCCCCATGCCAGGCGAAATCTGAACAATTTTCGTTTTTTTACTTTTTTACATTTATTCAAGCAGTATTGACCACTAAATGTTGTGCAAGTTCTAGAAATGGGCAAACACATAATAAAACACAAAATGTACCTTTTCTCAGGCTTCTGGATTTATTGTCTACTACAAAACGGAACAGTCAAAAGTAATTCAAAAGTCAAAAGTAGTTCAGTCAATCATAGTTTCATTCCCAGTATTTGAGTTTGCTGTGCCACAGGACAAAGCAGGGAACTGCACAAAGTCCTGGATTGCTGGGACACTTTGAGCAGAAGGTCTTGACGTCTCTACGCTGACCCTTCGTTGAACAGACACGACAGCGTGCCTGTGGCTTGGTCCAAGTTGGTGTTGGTTCAAGTTTGTCTGGAAAGTGACGTTCTGTGAGCCTCACCACTGCCTCTACTCTATCTGCATGTTGTTCCTCACCAGAGAAAATGAAGGCTGCAATGACGTCATGTTCAAACTGCAGAAATGTTTTTGTGCCTCCATTTTTCTGGTACAAAATGTGAGCATTCAGCATTGCCATTTGGAGCAGATGAACTGATAACTTTTTATACCACTTCATAGTTTTTCTTGCAGCTGAATAGGGTTCCAATATTTGGTCCTGCTTGTCAACAGCAACCATGTTGCTGTTATATTCAATGATGCATTGAGGCTTGTAACGGACATCAGTAGGTGATGGGCGTCCTCTTCTGCTGGGAGCCTCCTGCACAGACTCATTGTGCTGAGTTGTTAGCATGTGAACATCTTTTTTGTCTCGAAATTTCAGGCACAGCAATGGGCCACTGCGGTATGCAATGTGCTGACCCGGTGCTGGTGCTGAATTGCGAACTTCTGGAGGGACCCTGTTAGAACGAATTGTGCCACATGCTGTAGTTTTACGGTGATGAAGGTAATGGAACAGCCTACAACTGGAGTACCAGTTATCCATCCAAATGGTGTACCCATTGTCCAATAGTGTTAGGGCAAGGTACACAACAATTTTTTCTGAAAGTCCAAAGTCCTTACATTCATCTGGCAACACTGCTGAAATACTACTAATAGGATCCTCTTTGCCAGTGTATACATGAAATCTATAAATGTAACCTGAATTCTCAGCTAAGCAAAACATCTTGATACCAAACCGTGCCCTTTTCAATGGTAGATACTGTCGAAACTGTAAGCGGCCCTTCCACAACAATAAACTTTCATCAACTGCAACTGACGGTCCTGGCATGTAGGGCAACTGAAATGCTTCAAATAAATGATCAATCAAAGGACATAGCTTGAACAAGCGGTCGCGGTTTGGATCTTTCTTATTTGGCTCATTTCTGTTGTCATTCAAATGAAAGAATTTCAGCAGCAAAGAGAATCGGTTACGTGGCATGATAGCTGCAAAAATAGGTGTTGCATACATAGGATCTGTAGACCAGTACATCTCAATATCTGGTTTTCTGATTATTCCCATCAACATCAAAATCCCAATGAATTTTTTCATTTGTTTTCATCAGTGTCAACCCAAGCACGAACACGGGAATGTGGAGGTAAATTGGGATTTTTCTCAATAAACTGTGCTGCATACAGATTTGTCTGATGAGCAAAATGTCTGATCAAATCAGGTGACACAAACAGCTCATAAAACTGCTCAGCAGTGTAATTGTTTACATCAACAATAAAGCCACACGTTGCCTCAAACGGATGCAGAAAAGGTAGTTCACCTCGGGCAGCAGTCCAGTTGAGGTGCTGGGGATACACCCACTCATCGCCGTCATCCGATGCGTCTTCATTCACAGTATCATGCAGCGCACGTTGCTGCTCATCATTGTCACTAAAATCTTCTTCAGAACTGCTACAATCATGATCAGAATTGTCCAAAATCGCCTGCAAAGCCTCACTTGAAGTCAGTTTACGTTTTGCCATATTCACAGCTGTCACATGCGAATCATGTCACATGACCGGCCAAAACAACCACAGACTTGTCGAAATGCAATGTAGTAATAATACCCACGCCAAACCGTCAGTTATACTACTTGCCAGGCATTCACATAACCACAGGCAAATGTGCCGGATAATTCCGGCAGTATGGCGTTAGCAATAAAACAACGATGCCGGATATATCCGGCAGAGGGCGGTTAAGGGGTTAAATAAATAATCGCCGCACTTGCGGCTTAGTGAGGGGGCGTGGTGACTGTAGCGAGCCGCAGGGCGATCTGCGGTGTGGGCGTTTCTCACCTAAGTGCACAGGTGAGAGACTGCCCACATCCGTGATTGTTCCTATGGCTAATGGGCTGCAGCTGCCATGTCCTCTCCGCATATATAGAGAAGCGTGAGCCGGTTGAAAAGGAAAAAAAAAAACAAAAAAAGGAAGAGAAGTAAAAGAGAAGGAAACGGAGGTGGCAGAAGGCGGCAGGAAGGAAGGCGGCAGGAAGGAGAAAGCCGGCGTGGATGAGCGTGCGAACGCTCGCAGGCAGCTGTGTAGAAGCCTGGGTGTTAGGCCGACACCCAGGAGTCATAGTAGTGGTCGCTCCCGCTGAGTGAACGAGTAGCGGAGGTGACCAGTGAAGGGCGACTGGCCGCGTAAGGCCAAGAAGGCAGCGGTAGTCGGGAGGCTTGGATGTAGGAGTCCCAATGTGAGCGTCCTGGCCCTTGGGTATAAAGCCAAGTCTCGATCGGGAGAGCGGAACTGAAGCCAGGGATCAGGGAGCATCCAGATCAGTCATGTGGAGAGAAGGCCAGCTGCAGAAAGGGCGACTCTCCTGTTGCGTGGCCCAGATGGGAGAAGCAGGAGAGCTGCCAGGTTAAAGAGACTGCCTTCAGCATTGTTTTGTTTTAACCTCGTTTTAAAGGATTGTCCTATTTATTGAATTTAACCTCCACAACGTTTCTTTAATGGATTATTTATTTATTGAACTATGAACACTGTACTGTTGCACTTTGGATTTGTTGTTTTAATAAAAGCACTTTTGCACTTATACATCATCCCCTTGCTCAAGTGTTATTGCCTCACTGTCTAGCTCATCGGTGACATTGCCGACGGTGTTGGGTTCAAGGGCTCCCTAACAGCCGATGGGAGCACGGAGCTGAACCCGCATCGTCACACTAACCCCCCTGCTAAACCCGCTACTACCATGGTCAGGTGACTTGGTGGATTATATATAGAACAGCAGCCAGAACCGCAAAGAACAATGAAAAGTCTACGTGGCGCAGAGGTGCATTTGGACTGTACCAGAGACAAAAGCGAATGAGGCACTGTTTGGAAAATGAACAGTCAACGTGACTCACAGGTGCATGTAGACTGTGCAAAGACGAAAACGACTCAGGTGACGAGTTGGGGGTGGGCACATGAGCAGGCAGTGCATACTGAACTAGCATGACGGAGGGGGCGGAATGGGCGTCCTTCCCCTCTCCTCCCGTTCCGCCCTCCGGGCCCGAGTGGGAGGAGAAGGCGCGACAGCGTCCTCCGGTTTTCAGTCACGGACAATTGTATGTTGGTTCGTACCGTGCATTGTTACAATGTTACTTTTCTTGGTGGTTTATTAAATTACGGATTTTTCAAAATGTTAATTTTTTCCCTGTGCTTAAAAATCATTAAAAAAGCGGTCCGATTATGCGGCATATGCTACGCCACGGGTTGGCTAGTATCTGTATAAAGGATTAAGAAGGCAAATATTTATGTGCTTTTTGAATTTTTACCCTTTTGTCATTGTTTGCTGAAATGCAAACACTTATCCATCATCAAACTACCACTCTACCAACGATAAATTTCTTTTCTCTCACAAGTGTATGACTGCATTCCACAATTTCCATTCTCTGACTACCTGCTGGGTTAGAACCATGATCGGTATGTCTTTGTATTTCCTGGTTTAGTGTGGCTTCATGAAAAAATGTTCAATCCCAAATTAATAAACTGCTTGGTTTGTAACTGAATCCAACAATTGTGGAAAGCATCAACAATTAGGAGGCCAGGGACAGAATAGGCGGGGTGATTGAGGTTCACAGACATCACCACAGGTCTCTGTAGTATTATAGGAGAAAGAGCACCAGTAGTGATATTCAATAATGTTATAAAGCTGATTCATCCAATATTGATTTAAAGTTGCAAATCAAAACCAAAAATAAGTGTGTCATCATAAAACAGAGTTGAATCAATAATTTAAAAGTTACCAACAATGTCATTCTTCTTCTACCACATTCTAAACAGCAACTCGGCACACACTTAAAAAAAATAAAAAAATAAAATGTGTTTCATCATGGCTTATCTCTGTCGCCCTTAATAACAATATGCAGGTGTACAATTGAGCAGCATAGGAGAAGCCCAGCGTTGTCTCATATATGCATGGCATGGAGTGTTTTACAGCATTGACTGAAAAATGTATTGCAATCAAAAAAACAGTACTCCATTATACTCAGAAATTAAATATGACGTTCCATGGGGGACAGTACTGGGACCGTTACTGTTTTCACTTTATATGCTTCCATTGGGAACTCATTCAAAAACGTAACAGTAATTTTCACTCATATAAAGATGATATCCAATTATACCTTTCTTTTAGACCAAATAACATTTCTCTGATGCTATCCCTAATTGTGTCAGAGTGTTAAAGGAGTGGATTGATGAAAACTACTTGTCTGATGAAAACTACTTGTCTGAATACAGAAAAAACAGAAATGCTAGTTATTGCACGGAAAGATGCTAACTGCAACTACATTCTGCCAAACTAACTCAGTTGGAATCACCATAGTTTTACTGAATCAGCTCGCAATTTAGGTGTTATCTTTGATGCAATCATGTCTTTTAAAACACACACAAAACTATCCAAAACATGCTTTTTCCATGTTAAAAATGTTGGAAAATTAGGATTTTTTTAAAAAAAAATATGCAAAATACTGAGAAATTAATTCATGCATTTATTTCTAGTATGACTGACTACTGCAATGTGGTGTTCATGGTCTATTCTAATTAATCTTTATGCAGGTTTCAGTTAATTCAAAATGCTACTGCATGAATAATTAATAATAATAATAATTCTTTGCATTTATATATCGCTTTTCTCACTACTCAAAGCGCTCAGCAATTGCAGGTTAAGGGCCTTGCTTAAGGGCCCAACAGAGCAGAGTCCCTGTTGACATTTACGAGATTCGAACCGGCAACCTTCCGATTGCCAGTGCAGATCCCTAGCCTCAGAGCCACCACTCCGAATAATGAATTACTACAATGAACCAGAAAATAAGAACACATAACTCCGGTGCTCAAGTCCTTACAGTGGCTCCCAGTTAAATATAGGGATTGATTTTAACACCCTCCTTTTAACTTATAAAGTTTAAATGGTCAAGGCCCTGCTTAATTATATGAAGTTATCATTAACTACAAACCGAGCGCACACTGAGATCTCAAGATACCAGTTTACTAAATACTCCAAAGATCATTGAAACAACAGGGCTCAGAATCTGTGGAATGATTTGCCTGCTAATATAAGAGATGCCCCTTCAGTCTCAGCTTTTAAATCCAGGCTGAAGACTTCTTTCCTACTTTAGTCTAGCATACCCAAACTAGAGATGCCAATTTGCTGTGCAAACTACATTTTCTGTTTGTTAGTAATTTGTACAGAAATACAAGTAATGCAATATTTTTAATACCATTACTAACCATTCTGGATGTAGCACTTGGTGCCACTGCTCTCCCTCGTACTGAAAAGTGCTCTAGGGCTAGGCTGCTCTCCCCCGTATCGAAAAGTCATCACTGATAAAAGAGTGTTGGTTTCATTGGATGGAAAAATTCTCTCATCAGATTGTATAGCCAGAACAGTCTCCACTAAAGAAAACCCAAGATGGGGTAGGTGGCCATTTGGCTAAGGTCTCCAAGACTGTGACGTTGTTGTTGACTTTCCCTTTTACAATTTTAACCTCTTTGTTGTCAACAGTCCATACTTCATCAATTAATTACTGGACAGATATTGTTGGTTTTCATTCGTGTTTCATCAGTTTCCTACCTTGTACTCTGCACATTTTAACAAATCTGCATTTACAGTGATCCCTCGCTATATCGCGCTTCGCCTTTCGCGGCTTCACTCCATCGCGGATTTTATATGTAAGCATATTTAAATATATATCGCGGATTTTTCGCTGCTTCGCGGGTTTCTGCGGACAATGGGTCTTTTAATTTCTGGTACATGCTTCCTCAGTTGGTTTGCCCAGTTGATTTCATACAAGGGACGCTATTGGCAGATGGCTGAGAAGCTATCCAGCTTACTTTCTCTCTGTCTCTCTCTCTCTCTCTCTCTCTCTTGCGCTGACGTAGGGGGGTGTGAGCAGGGGGGCTGTGTGCAGCTGCTTCCTGAAGGACAGGCTGCACGGAGCTTCGCATACTTAAAAGCTCAAAGGGCACGTATTGATTTTTTTTATCTGTCTCTCGCTATCTCTCTCTCTCTCTCTCTCTTCCTGCTCCTGACAGAGGGGGTGTGAGCTGCCGCCTTCAACAGCTTTGTACCGGCGGTGCTTCGCATACTTAAAAGCCAAAAAGCCGTATTGATTTTTTTTTTGACTGCTTGCTTTGCACTCCTTTGAAAAGGAAGATATGTTTGCATTCTTTTAATTGTGAGACAGAACTGTCATCTCTGTCTTGTCATGGAGCACAGTTTAAACTTTTGAAAAAGAGACAAATGTTTGTTTGCAGTGTTTGAATAACGTTCCTGTCTCTCTACAACCTCCTGTGTTTCTGCGCAAATCTGTGACCCAAGCATGACATTCTAAAAATAACCATATAAACATATGGTTTCTACTTCGCGGATTTTCCTACTTCGCGGGTGGCTCTGGAACGCAACCCCCGCGATGGAGGAGGGATTACTGTATATATGTACTAGTTCTATATTTAGTAATTAATATAACCTGTACTTGTGTTCTGACTGAGAACTGCTCACAGCACTCTGTGCCTGCACCCAATGAAAAGCACTATACAAAAAATAAGTTACACTATATTGTACAATAGTATTGGCTTTTTCTGAAATGTAAGGTTTTGCTTTGATAAAAAGTGTAGTGTCATCAGTTTATTTCAGACTACTGTGAAATGTACACAGTGCAATGAAATTCCAATCTGCACACTTGACCAGCACAGAGAAGGATGCCACTGCCGTTGTCCAAAGGCCAAACTCTCGCTCTACTGGTTATGTTTAATATAATATTACCAGTGTTTTTTCATATTCAATATTACAATACTAAAGCTAAACTTCCTTTCACATACAATTTCACTGCACCAGAGGTCTCAGGTAAGATCTATTTTTAGCTAGAATAAAAATTTGTGTACACAAATAATGGTGTCCTACTATTTGACCAAGCAGTCTCCTGCTGCATGTTGGGAATTTTAGTCTCTTGGTCAGCACTGGTTTTTGAGTTACCCACTCCATTACAACTCCACTCCCCGATACTCCATATAACCTGTATTTTAAGTTGGACCAAAAATAACATAGTGTACATGCAATCTTTGGTGAGGATGTCCGGGACCAAGATGTTTTGAAAAGGTTGATCAAGCAAAACGACCCAACAGAGAATTTGGAAAAGATAATGAAAAAGAAGTTCAGCTGCTTCTGCGTGATTGACAAAACAAACAATTACAATTTTATCTACACAGATGAAAAAAATCCATCTTCTTGGTCAGGATTCTATTGCAAATGTAATGTACACATACTATGCAAAAATATATTTATAATTGATTATTAAAGCTTGCAAATGTAACAGCTAGAACAACATCCAGATTCCACAATCAAGTATATACAGTACCTTCATAAAGGATAATTTTTAGAATTCTGACACAGACCAACTATATATTTTTTCCTGCATCAGCAGATAATTAAAATTCCATGTTAAATCACAAGACTATTTAAATATTCTTGTTTTGGACACTGTATTCTGGTTAATCTAAGACAGTGCTGTCAAACTCTGATCCTACAAGCTGATGGCTAAAATTAAGGCAAAGGAATATATTTTCAATTAGTGGCAGTAATTGATTAACATATTAGGTATGACAGTGAGTATGAATGGAAACCTGCAGCCAAGAACAGAGTCTTGGATCCCTTAGCCTAGTGTCAACAATTCTTGTAGAATACAAAACATATTTACAACTAAGTAATGGTTTTCAAAGCAATATATTACAACAAATGGCAAGAAAAAAAAAACACAAACCACAGTCTAAACTTATATCTTACAAAACAGTTTAATATGTCAATTAATACCTTATGGCTATAGAGATCTGCGATTGGACTGAACCTTTACTGAAAGCAGAACTATTTTTTGATACAGCTTTTCCTTTTTTAATATTTGAAAAAGTAAATGGAGCTATAAACTTGTGAATAAGAAGCATGCTCTCTGATATGGTAATAAATAAATGGGATATGGGGAGGCTGATCTGTTCTGTGGAGATGCTAGCCATGTTCCTTATATAGACCAGATTATTATCTCCCAAAACTTTAAAAATTACACAAAATAATTTACATTCATTTGCTGCATCACATAATGCAGTTTTTTCATAGGCTTCAGGGATTCTAGTGTTAATTGGTGTTAATTGGCAACAGAGCAGATTTATGCTAAAAACTTGTAAATCCGGCCCACCTTAAATTCCTTTGCACCTCTCCTCATCAGCGTCTTTTGTTTTACAAATGTATCGCTCAGCAGAACCAGCAAGCAGCCTGCTATCTCATCCCACTCCCCAACCCAACTTCCTGACGGAGCTGAAGTTCTTCCAGCTCAAGTTTCTTTATCATTGTGTGAGGTGCCTGGAGTTGAATAGGGTAAATAATATACTGTTATTTGGAATACATACATTTAAAAAAAAAAAGTTTATGTGTAGGATGACATGAAATGCAAGGCAAGAAATGCTGAACACATATGAAAAATAGAAACTTTCCATGTTATAATAAAAATGATGTAAAGGTAAAGGGTGCACACTATCCGGGGACATAAACCCCAAAATTAGAAGTGTCAAACCGTTATCAGGTCCTTACAGAGACGGACTGTGATCGTCAGACGATCAAACGAGTACTACAGTCGTCTGCTTGGTTTAAACAACTGGCTGCAGGGCTTCTGCAAGAATCAAGACATCGGTTTCATCAACAACTGGGACCTCTTTTGGGAAAGACCGCGTTTTTTCAAAGCAAGATGGCCTGCATCCGAATAGCTTCGGTGCCCGGGTCCTCTCCGAAAACATATCCAAGGTAATTCGTTTATCTTGACTATCTATCTCTGCTTTTAACCCCTTCCGAAATGCCACTCCTGTGCTTGGTCATGATAATTGTTTAATAAAATCTTCCATAAAAGTGCACAACATAAATACTGTAATAACCAATCTTAATGCACATAGAAAATCTAGGCAATACGGCATAAACACCAATAATTTAATTAAAGTTACTACTTTAGATGAACAATGTATTAAAACTATAAAAACATATCATAGATTAAACAAAAAATACACGCAGAGCGGCGCTAATAAAAATAACTTAATTCCTGTTCCATATATCAATAACGCACATAGTATTCATCTCTGCTCCTCCGAAACATTGAATATGGCTCTATTAAATGTTAGACCTTTAACTAACAAGACGTTTTTTATCAACGATCTTATTAGTGATAAAAAAATAGATTTTATTGCACTAAGTGAATCGTGGCTAAGCTCAGATGGCGCAGCTGTTTTAATCGAATCTGCGCCTCCGGATTACAGTTTTACTCGTGCTGATCGCCAAGAAAAGAGAGGTGGAGGGCTAGCAAACATTTACTAAAGCAGGTTAAAATGTAAAAATATCAGTTTTGGTAAATTCAAGTCTTTTGAGTATCTCGCCATTATTATTCAGGGAGATTCTCACGTTCTAGTATTATCCGTGTATAGACCTCCAAAATTCAACGCGTCTTTCTTTGAGGAATTCTCTGACTTGATGTCAATCTTAATTACGAACTATGACACACTCTTAATAGTCGGCGACTTTAATTTTCATATAGATAATCAATGTGACCAGAAAGTAAAAGAATTTATGAACCTCCTGGACTCTTTTGATTTGAGACAGCTCGTTAATCAGCCTACACATAAAGCAGGTCATACGTTAGACTTAGTAATTACTAAAGGACTAAAAGTTGATATAAAGCAGGTCATTGATACGGGTCTATCAGACCATTTTCTTCTACTCTTTAATATAGAAATAATGATAGAAAACACTCATGAGAAGCATACTGTTAAAAAACGCTTCGTTGACTCATCAGCAGCTTTAAAACTTTCAAACATTCTAACCAATCAGTCCATTTATAGTGCCAACTATAATAGCGAGGAGAATGTAAATAGTAAGGTGGAAAGATTTAATACTAAAGTGAGGGCTGCTGTTGACATAGTTGCACCTGAAAAGACAGTTAAAAAATCTTCTAGCATTGTTATACCATGGAAGACCCAAAGAGTGTCTGATTTAAAGAGAACATGCCGTAGAGCTGAGCGTAAATGGAGGAAAACTAAACTAACTATTGACTATGAAATATTAAAAGTTGAAATAACAGAATACAATAACACAGTCCGTCTTGAGAGGCGCTGCTATTTCTCTAAGATTATAAATAACAATGCTAGTAATCCCAGAGTCTTATTTTCGACAATCGATCATCTGTTAAACCCAGGTAACTCAAAGGAATGCCTCCTAAGTACTTCCAGTAAAACCTGTGAGGCTATCTCTGTATTTTTCAATCAAAAAATTAATGATATTAGAAATAACATAGTATATCTCCCCAACACTAAGGATCCTCCTAAACCCCAGTACCCCATAATAAACAAATTAAAGTCTTTCACTAGGAGAGATTTACCTGATTTACATAAAATAATTTCTCAAATGAAACCCTCCACCTGTGCCCTTGACCCAATACCAACAAATTTTTTCAAAGAAGTATCGGGCGTGCTTAGTGATAATGTTCTTGACATAGTAAATTCGTCATTAGATACGGGGGTCTTCCCAGACTGTCTTAAGACTGCGGTAGTTAAACCCCTACTTAAGAAAAATAATCTCGATCCCTCTGCTCTTGAAAATTATAGATCCATCTCTAACCTGCCTTTCTTAAGTAAAATTCTAGAGAAGGCAGTCATTATACAGTTAAATGAGCACCTCAATAAACATGCTATTCTTGATAAATTTCAGTCAGGTTTTAGAACAAATCACAGCACAGAAACTGCACTCATTAAAAGTAGTAAATGACTTGCGGGTAAATGCAGACAGAGGCCATTTATCTGTTCTTATCCTCTTAGATCTGAGTGCCGCATTTGACACCATTGATCATAATATTCTTAAGAATCGCCTTAGTCAATGGGTGGGCCTCTCTGGCAGTGTCTTAAATTGGTTTGAATCCTACCTGGCAGGGAGAAAATTCTTTGTTAGTTGTGGTAATTATAACTCAAAGACACATGATATTCTATATGGTGTTCCACAAGGCTCTATCCTGGGTCCACTGCTCTTCTCAATCTACATGCTTCCATTAGGTCAGATTATCTCAGGGCACAACGTGAGCTACCACAGCTATGCTGATGACACACAGCTGTATTTATCAATAGCACCTGATGACCCCAAATCTCTTGATTCGCTAACACAATGTCTAACTTGTATCTCAGAATGGATGAATAGTAACTTTCTCAAATTAAATAAAGAAAAAAACGAAATCTTAGTGATTGGCAATAATGGATACAATGAGGCTATTAGAAATAAACTGGATGCATTAGGATTAATAGTCAAATCGGAGGTAAAAAGCTTAGGGGTAACCGTTGATTGTAATCTGAATTTTAAATCACATATTAATCAGATCACTAGAACAGCATTTTTTCACCTAAGAAACATAGCAAAAGTTAGACCTCTTATATCATCGAAAGATGCAGAGAAATTAGTTCATGCGTTTGTTTTCAGTCGGCTAGATTACTGTAACGCACTCCTCTCAGGACTACCCAAAAAAGACATCAATCGTTTGCAACTAGTGCAGAATGCAGCTGCTAGAATCCTTACCAGGAAAAGAAAATCCGAACACATTTCTCCAGTTTTGATGTCACTACACTGGTTACCTGTGTCATTCAGAATTGACTTTAAAATTCTGCTTATGGTTTATAAAGCTTTAAATAATCTCGCCCCGGCTTATATATCGGAATGTCTGACACCTTATATTCCAAATCGTAACCTCAGATCCTCAACTGAGTGTCTCCTTAGAATTCCAAGAGCAAAACTTAAAAGAAGTGGTGAGGCGGCCTTCTGCTGTTATGCACCTAAAATCTGGAATAGCCTGCCAGTAGGAATTCGCCAGGCTAATACAGTGGAGCACTTTAAAAAACTACTGAAAACACATTATTTTAACATGGCCTTCTCATAACTTCACTGTAATTTAATCCTGATACTCTGTATATCCAATTCATTATAATAACTATTCATTCAAAATCTGTACTAACCCCTACTCTCTCTTCTGTTTCCTTTTCCGGTGTCCTGTTGGTGGTGGCGTGCGCCACCACCATCTACCCAAAGCACCATGATGTTCCAACAATGATGGATGGATTAAAAGCCAGAAGTCTGTATGACCATCAGCATCAAGTGACTCCGTGAAAAACCCGAACTACAAAGAGGACTATTTCATTTATGTTAGGTAGAATGCCCAAAGGGGACTGGGCGGTCTCTTGGCCTGGAACCCCTACAGATTTTTTTTTTTTCTCCAGCCTTCTGGAGTTTTTTTTTGTTTTTTCTGTCCACCCTGGCGATCGGACGTTACTCCTTTCTATGTTAATTAATGTTGTCTTATTTTAATTTCTTATTTTGTCTTTTATTTTTCTTCTCTTCATTATGTAAAGCACTTTGAGCTACTTTTTGTATGAAAATGTGCTATATAAATAAATGTTGTTGTTGTTGTTGGTAATTCTGAGGTGGTAGTCAGGGATGAGGTGCCCCAACAGGCCACCTGAAAACCAGTTTCCAGAAGGAGAGAGGTAGTGATAGTTGGGGACTCAATCATTACGGAGATTGAAGCTCAGGTGTCCTCCAGAGATTGAGAGTCTCGCACGGTGTGTTGTCTTCCGAGTGCATATGTGGGGGACGGATAGGCTCTTGGCCAAAGCGGGGGTGGATGCAGTTGTCATTGTCCATGTTGGAACAAATGATATACATAAGGGTTGTCTGTCAGTTCTGCAATCGAAATTCAAAGAATTAGGTGCCAGGCTGAAAAGCAGAACTGACAAGGTAGTCTTCTCTTAAGTTTTGCCTATGCCACATGCCAGTCCAGGTAAGACTGAGAAGAATACAAGGCTTAATGCATGGCTCAAATCTTGGTGCAGAGTAGAAGGGTATAGGTTTATGGGGCTTTGGGACTCCTTTTGGAACAGATGGGACCTCTTCCGCTGTGGTGGGTTGCATCTGAACTGGAAGGGCAACAATGTATTGTGAGAGGCATATGATTAGGTTAGTCGAGGATTGTTTAAACTAAGTAATGGTGGGGGGTGGGGGGGGGAGGGGGGTTGGGGTTAAGTGAGTTTTTTAACACATTAAAAATATCCATCCATCCATCCATCCTCTTCCGCTTATCCGAGATCGGATACCCAGATTTCCCTCTCCCCGGCCACTTCTTCTAGCTCTTCCGGGAGAATCCCATGGCATTCCCAGGCCAGCCGAGAGACATAGTCCCTCCAGCATGTCCTGGGTCTTCCCCGGGGCCTCCTCCCGGTTAGATGCGCCTGGAACACCTCACCAGAGAGGCATCCTGATCAGATGCCCGAGCCACCTCATCTGACTCCTCTCGATGCGGAGGAGCAGCGGCTCTACTCTGAGCCCCTCCCGGATGACTGAGCTTCTCACCCTATCTTTAAGGGAAAGCCCAGACACCCTACGGAGGAAACTCATTTCAGCCGCTTGTATTTGCGATCTCATTCTTTCGGTCACTACCCATAGCTCATGACCATAGGTGAGGGTAGGAACATAGATCGACTGGTAAATTGAGAGCTTCGCCTTGTGGCTCAGCTCCTTTTTCACCACGACAGACTGATGCAGAGCCCGCATCACTGCGGATGCCGCACTGATGCGCCTGTTGATCTCCCGCTCTATTCTTCCATCACTCGTGAACAAGATTCCGAGATACCTGAACTCCCCCACTTGGGGCAGGATCTCGCGCCCAACCCTGAGAGGGCATTCCAACCTTTTTCGGCCGAGGACCATGGTCTCGGATTTGGAGGTGCTGATCCCCATCCCAGCCGCGAACCGATCCAGAGAGAGCTGAAGATCACGGCCTGATGAAGCAAACAGGACAACATCATCTGCAAAAAGCAGTGAACCAATCCTGAGTCCACCAAACCGGACCCCCTCAACGCCCTGGCTGC
Source organism: Erpetoichthys calabaricus (assembly GCF_900747795.2). NCBI lineage: Eukaryota > Metazoa > Chordata > Cladistia > Polypteriformes > Polypteridae > Erpetoichthys > Erpetoichthys calabaricus. The sequence goes on from NC_041400.2 coordinate 80,615,228, forward strand.
GCCTAGAAATTCTGTCCATAAAAGTTATGAACAGAATCGATGACAAAGGGCAGCCCTGGTGGAGTCCAACTCTCACCGGAAATGGGTTCGACTTACTGCTGGCAATGCGGACCAAGCTCTGACACTGATCGTACAGGGACCGAACAGCCCTTATCAGGGGGTCCGGTACCCCATACTCTCGGAGTACCCCCCACAGGATTCCCAGAGGGACATGGTTGAACGCCTTTTCCAAGTCCACAAAACACATGTAGATTGGTTGGGCAAACTCCCATGCACCCTCCAGGACCCTGCTAAGGGTGTAGAGTTGGCCCACTGTTCCACGACCAGGACGAAAACCACACTGTTCCTCCTGAATCCGAGGTTCGACTATCTGACAGACCCTCCTCTCCAGGACCCCCGAATAGACTTTTCCAGGGAGGCTGAGGAGTGTGATCCCTCTGTAGTTGGAACACACCCTCCGGTCCCCCTTCTTAAAGAGGGGGACCACCACCCCAGTCTGCCAATCCAGAGGCACTGTCCCTGATGTCCATGCGATGTTGAAGAGGCGTGTCAACCAAGACAGTCCTACAACATCCAGAGCCTTGAGGAACTCCGGGTGTATCTCATACACCTCCGGGGCCCTGCCACCAAGGAGTTTTTTGACCACCTCGGCAACCTCAGTCCCAGAGATGGGGGAGCCCACCTCCGAGTCCCCAGGCTCTGCTTCCTCATTGGAATGCATGTTAGTGGTATTGAGGAGGTCTTCGAAGTACTCCCCCCCCACCAACCCACAACGTCCCGAGTCGAGGTCAGCAGTGCACCATCCCCACCATATACAGTGTTGACACTGCACTGCTTCCCCCTCCTGAGACGCCGGATGGTGGGCCAGAATCTCCTCGAAGCCGTCTGAAAGTCGTTCCCCATGGCCTCCCCAAACTCCTCCCACACCCGAGTTTTTGCCTCAGCAACCACCAAAGCCGCATTCCACTTGGCCCGCCGGTACCTATCAGCTGCCTCCAGATTAAAGGCATTACATTAAAAATACCTTAAAAATAGATACATTAAAAATAGCTTGCCTTAATGCTGGAATTTCTCCTTGGGATTAATAAAGTATCTATCTATCTATCTATCTATCTATCTATCTATCTATCTATCTATCTATCTATCTATCTATCTATCTATCTATCAGAAGTATCAAAAATAAGGTAAGTGAGTTGGAGCTGTATGTAGCAGAGCATAATTATGATATTATAATAATAATAAATATCATAATTATGATATTATAGCAATAATAGAAACCTGGCTAAATAACAAAGATGGGGATTGAGTGTAACAGAGAGGGATACACATTTTAGGAAGGATAGACAGAACAGAAAAGGAGGTGGAGTTGCTGTTTAAGTCAAACAGAATTTAAATGTAAGTCCTCTTCAGTTGGGCAATGAGCCTCATCTTATTGAGGACATGTGGCTTCACCTGGAAAACATTAGGGAAAGAGGTCTTATTTTAGAACTCTATTATAGACCACCCAATTCAGATATTAATTTCAAAACACATCTTTTTAGTAATAGCAAACATTTTCAGAGAGATATTATAGTCATGAGGGACTTTAACCCCTTAACCGCCCTCTGCCGGATATATCCGGCATCGTAGCGTTATTGCTGACGCCTTACTGCCGGAATTATCCGGCACATTTGCCTATGGTTATGTGAATGCCTGGCGCGTAGTATAACTGACAGTTTGGCGTGGGTATTATTACTACATTGTATTTCGACAACTCTGCGGTTGTATTGGCCGCTCACGTGATGTGATTCGAAAGTGAAAGCTGTGAATATGGCGAAACGTAAACTGACTTCAAGTGAGGTTTTGCAGGCGATTTTGGACAATAATTCTGATCATGATTGTAGCAGTTCTGAAGAAGATTTTAGTGACAATGATGATCAGCAACGTGCACTGCATGATACTGTGAATGACGACGCATCGGATGATGGCGATGAGTGGGTGTATCCCCAGCATCTCAACTGGACTGCTGCCCTTTATCTGAGCCAGATAAGAAAGATCCAAACCGTGACCGCTTATTCAAGCTACGTCCTTTGATTGACCATTTATTTGAAACATTTCAGCAGGTATTTCAGCAGGTAAATACTGCTTGAATAAATGTAAAGTAAAAAAACGAAAATTGTTCAGATTTCTCCTGGCATGGGGAATATTTAGGGAGTTGGCGGTTAAAGGGTTAATTATGCAAATATTAACAGGAATAACCTTGCAGATGGAAGAGCATTTGAGCAGGAGTTTTTAGAAGTAATCACTGACTGTTTTTTGACACAGTACGTTAAAGCAACAATACAGGTGTGAAGCTTGTTTGTATTTAGTATTTGCAATAATCAAGATAGAATTGAGGGTGTAGAGGTGATTGAACCACTGGGGTCAAGTGACCATAACATAATACAATTCTTAGTATTCTGTAAGAGTGCAGATGCAAAGACTAAAATTGTTAAGTTGAACTTTGGTAGGGCAAATTTTGAACAGATGTGGCAAAGTCTAAGGAGGATAGACTGGGATAAGCTTTTAAATGGGAAGACAGTTGAGGAGCAGTAGAACAGGTTTAAAAATGTTTTACATGTAATGCAGAACAAATATATACCCAAATTTGGAATTAATAGGAAATTGAAAAAACTCCACAGTGGATTAATAAAGATTTAAAAAAGAAGCTGCAAAGGAAAAATTACTTTATAAGTCATAGAAGACTAATGACTGCAAACTGAATCATAGAGCATATGAGAACATGAGGGCAACCATAAAGAAAGGATATCAGGGAGGCTAAAAAGCTGGAGAGGAATATAGCAAATAAGGTGAAGAGATTCTCTCAGTATTTTAGTAGTAAAAGAATAGTCAAGGAGGAGGTGAAGGGCATCAGAAATTGTAAAGGGGAATTAAAAGATACAGACAGTGAAATAGCAGATGCCTTAAACTTGCATTTTTCTGAGGTCTTCACAAGTGAGAAATTGGATAACCTCCTAGAGGTAAACAGGACTACTAAGGAGGTTGTGGAATAATAAAAAATGTTGAATCAATATATTAAACAATAGTTGAACAAAGAATCTTGGACTGAAGACCTTTTGACCTATTTTTGTACTTCGATAAACAAATCTAAAATGCCTTGATGATTACTATCTGTGTGCATCTGGGTGGATGGAAAATATATTATTATGCAAACCAGCTGATGCTAAGAAAATGTATATGCTTATATTTGCAAGTATAAGAGTTCTTTGTGTTAACCATATGAATGCATTAAGATTGTTAAAAGAGGGAAACCATTACCTGTATAATCACTTTATCTATAAGTATATTACTAGATTGTATTAATAGGCTATGGATTAATTGATTATTAATATGACTTACTTAAACTAATAAGTGTGTGCGCAAAAGAACAAACTTGCAACAATTTTGTCAAACTGCTGACTTATAGTCTGTACTCAGGAAAACTGCTAATCTTTTTTAAAGTTCAAACGTCTGTGATTTTTGTTTAATCAACAGTAATAAGTTTCACTTCTTCTTAAGTTGTTTTGATCAAATGTGTCGTAATATTACTAAATTCCACCAAAGAATTGTGTAACCTTATCCCATGACAAGCTGTCTTTGTACTCTGTTATAAAAATCAAGCGCACCCCCCGCAAGAGGGGGGGCTATTGTTGGTAAACTGTCAGTGACACTAAGCTGACAGGGGCTGCAATAGTTGCCTCTGCTCACCAAAGAATAAAGAAATTACTCTTTTTATTCTTCATCTGCTGTCTGCCTGCTGTTTACCTCGAACCTTCGACCACAGTTTTCTAGCGCCCAGCATGGGGCGGAGACGGACAGGTGACTCCTCGAGCGGGATCGTCCAGAGGACCGGTAAGAGGACCGATTCCAGCCGGATCGGGAGGACCAGCTCCGGCAAAAGTTAGGACTGGCCTGCCTCTGGCAAATCCTGCATGAGAAGTCTCTGGCCTCCTCCGATTGGATACGAAGGTCGAGTGAACTGGGATTTCACTAGCAGGTCAAGAACTTCTTGGTGAGTAGACCGAGGGAATCAGATTGAGTGAATGACATAGCTCAGGGATTTGACCGGTTTTACGGGAAAGGAAATTGAGAAATAAAATACTGTATCACCTAACGGATAGTAAACTGGAAAGCAGGGAATAATACTTGGGTCCCTCAGGGACAGTGTAAGATGCTGAGAACATTAGTAAGTTACTCCCTGTGAAGTGGAATAGAAAGGGGTGAGTGGCACACTCCTAGAAATAGAGGAAAGGGAGGAAAAACAAGTAGAATATATATTGAGTATGTGGGAAAAACACTGTGTGGGAGGGCGAGTTTCTGTCTCTAACATCTGGTCATATTCCTACTGCTACGGGTTAATCTGTGGTGGACACCCGAAACCACAAGAGTACTGATCCGGGAGCGGAAGGGACTGGAGATGGAACATCGCGTGGGCTGATCTATTCTTCTGCGGTCCAGTGCTATTTAGTTATGGGAAAGCAAAATAGTAAACCGGTCAAGAAGGTTCCCTCGGAAATCAAAAGTCTCTGTTGGAAGGATTATTTTCGGAAAGCATGTCGGACCCCAATTCGGGTCCGAAAGGGGGTTCACCTAGAAAACTAGTAGAAAACTGGATTTGACTTTAAAAAATGCGTGTAAAAAAAAAAAAAATGGAATAAACTAAGCAGTGGCAGATGGCCAGTTGAGGGAACTGGAGACATTTCAGAAATACAAGAAATTAGGAAAATCCTGTGCAGAAACACCCAATGCTGTTGTAACAGGGGTCCTTATAGAATGGATATGTTTGATAGGTGGGAACTAGTGATAAAGGATAGAACCCTGGAGGCAACACAAAAGCGTAATGAATTGCTTGCTGCCCAAGTTAAAACCCAGAAAGAAAAGGAAGAAATGTTATTAGCTTTGCAAAAGACTAAGATAGAACCAGAGCCCGATCCCGAGAACAAAAGAAAGAAAACAGACAAGAAGGACCCCCTATACCCCGTCATTTGTTCACCCCCTCCATATTCTCATGCCCCCTAATCGAGGTCCCTAACCCCCGACACGACCCCACCAGGATGCAGAACCCAATAACCCCACTACTGTAATGATTCACCGTAATTGGGATATTCAAGAATTAAAAGATGTGGTGTCTGAACTGCCCGACCCTAAGGGGGTTGGTGGGCTAAAATTCGAGGAGCAGCTCCAACAGCTAGATGATATGTATAAGCCAAATGCTGCAGAACGGACACAGGTGCTGCGACGAAAACTAGGCACTACCTGGGCAACTGTTAATCATGGGACTTGTTAAAAAAAAAAAAAAAAAAACGCAGGAAAACATAAAAAGGGAACAGACTGGTCGCTCATATCAGCCGCTAAGCAGCGGAAGGATGAGACGGTCGATGAGTGGGCACACCGAATACAAGACCTTATGGCAAATCATTCTGGTCTGGCAGACAGTGATGACCGAATACGCGCTGCCGTTCTCCCTTTTGTTTCGGGACTAAGAAGTGACATTCAAAACAAAGTTCGTACATCCTGCATAGGCTGGGAGAGCGCTACTTTTGAGGAAGTGAAACGCCATGCAGAGCATGCCGAGAGACAATCTAAGCAAAAAGAATCTGATACACAGACTAAACTGCTTGCAGCACAACTTCAATATTACACAGGGGGAACGAGCAGGGGCAGAGGATTATAAGGCCGTGGACGTGGCAATTCTTTCGGAGGAAGAGGGTGTGGGAGGGGACGGGGGTTCCCGTTTTCCAACCCTAACAATCCCTTCGCTCAGATGCCCAACCCTTCAGAGCAAACACCAGCATCATATGCCTGCTACGGCTGCGGTAAGCTTGGACATTTCAGACGTGACTGCCCAAACAAGCGCCCACCACGAACATCTCCTCTCCCAGAGCCTAATGACATTCCTTGGTCCTAGGAATTAGCAGGGACCAGCAGCCATTTCTTACAGTTTTCTCTGCTTACCCATCATGCTGACACAGATCCTTTATTGACTTTGATAGTAAATGGCAAGGAAACTGTCGTCCTTGTGGACACGGGAGCCACACGCTCCACTTTGTCACTGTTGGAGGTCCCTGCCTCGAAAGACACTGTGAAGGCTCTCACTGCTTCAGGACAGCCACACACTTTACTAGTTTCAAAGCCTCTGCAAGTGCAACTCAGCACCGACAGCTCTCCGTTAACTCATCGCTTCCTGTTAAATCATCTGTGCCCTGTCAATCTACTAGGAAGAGCCCCCATGACTAAACTGTCAGTCTCAATCTCACTGACAGAACAAGGATTTTACTGCTCCATTCCTAAGCTCCTATACCAAATCTCCCCACACCCCAAACCCTCTTTTGCAGCCTGGACCCCAGACATCTCCAAACAGACTCTTTTCCTTCATGTCTTTTTCCCCACTTGCAGGTCCCCGACACCCTACACTGTACTGCCCAGTACTTCCCTGCCGAAGTAGACACACCTTGGTTAGAATTTTTTTCTCTCTTCAGGTACTTGCCCAGAGACCCTTCATATCCCTTGCATTTTTATCTCATCCACCAAAGCTGCTGCTTCAGTTCACCTCACATATTCACAGAGCATTTTCTATTTAGGAGGTTCAGTCCCCCATGTATCCTTGGCCAAATCTAACACCGTTCGTTGTGTCAAAATTGGGGACTGGGTTGAGCAATGTCTAAATAGGACTAATTGGCTATACGTTGCAACAGGCATTTTTGACACTTCAGACCATTTGATAACTAAGGTGTTAATCCAGAATGACCTGCCGGTCATTCGTTCCCTCTGTCACCCATCTTTTTCTCTATGCTCTCTACAAACTGACTTTTTCCCATGGCTTTCTTCAATTCCTGACACCCTATGGTCTCAGGGAAAGAACGATTTTGGCAGGATCGCAAATTGTGAGCCTCCGGTGGTTTTTCTGAAGTCATCCTTCCATCCTTGCCGTGCGTAATATCCTCTTTCTCCCGAGACCGAACTCTGAATTGTGGCTGTACATAAAGAGCTTGTTAAAAGGGGGGCTATTATTCCTATCAAATATTCTCCTGTAAATTCTCCTATTCTGCCAATAAAGAAAGCTGACGGCTCTTGGCGCTTTGTCCAAGACCTTAGACAAGTTAATTCTGCTATTTTTCCTAGGGCACCGATTGTCCCTAATCCTTCCACTATTCTCTCTACGATTCCTGCAACAGCTCGTTACTTCTCTTAGCAAATGCTTTCTTTTCTATTCCTGTGCATCCTGATTCACAGTTTTGGTTTGCTTTTATTTTTCAAAACCGCCGTTGAACATGGACTGTTATGCCACAAGGTTATACAGAGGCTCCTTGTGTATACAGACAAGCGCTTGCTCAAAACCTGGAAGGTTTCTGGCCTGACAGGGAAAGTGCATTGATATAGTACGTCGACAATTTATTACTCTGTGGGGAAGCAGAGGAAGCATGCACACAAGATACAGAATTATTGCTCAAGTATCTTGCGGAAATTGGGCACAAGGTCTCTAAGGCCAAACTGCAGTTAGTTCAAACCACTGTCAAGTACTTGGGTCATAACATCACGTGTGGTACCAGAGCTCTGTCAAAAGACCGCATAACCACCATTCAAAACCCTCCAAGACCGGTCACAAAACAACAGGTTAAGTCAGGATATTCTCTGTGGCCGCATAGCTTTTGATGGGAATGATTTCTTGTTGTGGAGTTGTGCTGTGTGATTTCCCGAAGTGGATTGTCCTTGATTTGTCACTGGAACTTGGATCGCCACGGAAATTAGTGTTTCCTTGATTGCCGCTGAACTCGGTTTCGCCACAGACCTTTTCATGATCTGGAAACTAGCGCGTATAAAACTACGGTAAGATGAATTCCTAATTTAAAAGTAGTACCAGCTTGCAGCCTGAGAAGTTGTTTGATTGTAATTTTTTCTGAAAGAGCAGATCCTTTACAAAATCTAGCTAACACTGCTGACCTTCCTCTTTCTGGTCGCATACAGTGGAATGAGCAGGCTGAGAAGGCTCTATGTGATTTAAAAAGTGCACTACTTTCTGCGCCAGCTTTAGGACTCCCTGACTATTCTCGTCCATTCACTCTGTTCATAGACGAAAAGGGGGGATATATGAATGCAGTACTAACACAGCTCCATGGAGAAAAACAGAGGCCAATAGCCTATTTTTTGAAAAAATTGGATCCAGTGGCTACGGGACTTCCAACCTGTCTCAGAGCAGTAGCAGCCACAACAGAAGCCGTGTTAGCCAGTACAGATATAGTGCTCATGAGCCCCCTAACAGTAAAGGTGACTCATGCCATACACTCCATTTTAGTACAGGCCAAAACATTGCATCTCACTACTGCTAGGGCAAGACACTATCAAAATGTATTCTGTACTCTGTCAAATGTCACAATTGAAAAATGCTCCACTTTAAACCCAGCCACTTTTCTTCCCACTGAAGAAGAAGGGGAGCCACATAACTGTTATGATGAAATAACTAAGGTATTAAAACCCAGGCCAGATCCACTTGAAACAGGAGAAGTACTCTACGTAGATGGATGTTCCTTGCGATTGGATAATGGAACACCCTCAACCAGCTATGCAGTGGTCAAAGGTTACCACCTGCTGGAAGCAAACCGAATTTCTTCAAGTTTAAGCGCACAAGCAGCTGAATTGATAGCTCTCATCTGAGCTTGTCAGTTGTCAGAAGGAAAAATCATAATCTATACTGATTCCAGGTATGCTTTTGGAGTCTGCCATGATCATGGAGCATTTTGGAAATTGAGGGGATTCAAGACCAGTACTGGCAAGCCCATCCAACATCAAAAGTTAATAGAATCCCTCTTAGAAGCCATAACCAAACCATCAAAACTGGCAATAGTTAAATGCCAAGCCCATACGGGGAAACAGGACCCTGTCAGCAAAGGAAACGAATTGGCTGATCACTTTGCTAAACAGGCTGCCTATAATAACACACCAATCTCTTTATTCCAACAGAAAGATGAGAAAGACCCTGATAATCAAATTATCTCAGCCACGGACAGAGAAAAGAGAATATGGTCCAAAGAAGGATCCCTCTCTGATGGAGTCTGGACCCATAAGCAAAATAAAAAAACCTTTCCTCCCAAAAGCTTCTTTCCCAGGTATGGCAAAAATCGCACTTGGCCTGGACCATGCTGGAAAGGATGCAATGACTCAAGATGTCGAGCGATATTGGGAAGCCACAGGTTTCTCCACGAATGCAGAGCAATTCTGCAGATGCTGTGCATTATGTCAAAAATTTAACGTAGGTAAAGGTACCCAGGTAAGTCCTGCCGTCACACCTAACCCAATGGGTCCATTCGAACATCTCCAAATGGACTTCATTGAATTAACACCGTCTAAGGGCTACCGTTACTGCTTGGTAATTGTCGATGTGTTCTCCCGATGGGTGGAAGCTTTCCCTTCCAAACATGCAGATGCCAAACTGTGGCAAAAGCCTTGATAAAAGAAATCATTCCAAGATGGGGAATACCACAGAAATTGCAGACTGATAATAGTACCCATTTTGTGAACTCTGTAATAAATGAATTGACCACCTGGCTCCAAATTAACGTACATCACTATTGCAAGTACCATCCTCAAAGTGGAGGTATTGTAGAGAGGTGCAATGGCACACTAAAATATACATTGGCAAAAATCTGTGAGCAGACAAATTTAACCTGGCCTGAAGCTGTACCCCTGGCCTTAATGGGATTGAGAGGGAGGACACCCCGGCAGTTGGGACTTTCGCCGTTTGAAATTCTGACCGGACGGCCCATGCCTGTCGGCATGGTTATTGGAAATGTCAATCTGCATACTGTGGACAATGATCTTCTCTTCAGTCTTACAGGTCTCCGAGCATCCCTGAAGGAAGTCCACGAGCAGGTTAACCATGCTTGGCGAACCAGTCCTCCACCAACGGAGTCACAGATTCCCCTGGGAACCTGGATACTGGTCAGAGACACCCGAAGGAAGCACTGGCATCAACCTCGATGGAGGGTTCCAAGTGCTACTATCCACACCTCAGGCCGTTAAAGTCGAAGGACTTCCTGCCTGGATTCACGTGTCGCATTGCAAAAAATGGCACTCATAGCTAGTCCTAATCTTTTCTATCCATCTGACTTTGGGACAATGACAAACAGGTGGTGACCATCTGACTTGCCAACTGAAGCAAATACATGGGGACTTTCCCACGTTAACTTTCCAAATAGGGAAGACTGCCTCATTCCAGATTGACTTTTGTGTCATTGCTCCCTGTGGATCCAGCAGACAAGACAAATGGAAATTGTCTGAAAAATATGTCTGTGCGACCTACACCTATTATGAATCTGACTTCAGTTTTTTGACTAGAGAATCTGAGTGTGGAAATTGGAATGAGGTTTTTGCAAATACAGGACAATATGACTGGGGTTATCAGCCCTGGAAGGCTCTACAATATGGACTTAAGACTCGTTTTTCTATAACTAAGGGTCATCATAATGACAAATGCTCAGAAAAATAATTGTAATCCACTTGTAATAACGCTGAAAAATCCTTCTTTGCATGACTCGGGTATATACGTTTTAGGGGCTTACGTCTCCGGCATTGACACCCCTCTTGATGAATGGTTTATATCCACCTTCGGCTCTTGGGGCCAATGGTTTAAATCAATTTTTGTTTCCCTTTTAGTTGCTTTAACTGTTATTCTCTTGATTGGCTGTTGTCTTATCCCGTTAATCCATTATTTTATCCAAAAGTTTTTCACTGCCTCAGTAACTAAAGCTTATTTCCTCCACACAGAACGCATGCATGTTATCTCCCAGGCTCAATCCTCTTCCCAGTCCACTCTCGATCAAGATTGTTTTGTTTGAACTATTCTTTGTTCAAAAAGGGGGAAATGTGGAATAATAAAAAATTTTGAATCAATATATTAAACAATAGTTGAACAAAAAATCTTGGACTGAGAACCTTTTGACCTATTTTTGTACTTACATAAACAAATCTAAAATGCCTTGATGATTACTATCTGTGTGCATCTGGGTGGATGGAAAATATATTATTATGCAAACCAGCTGATGCTAAGAAAATGTATATGTATATATATTTGCAAGTATAAGAGTTCGTTGTGTTAACCATATGAATGCATTAAGATTGTTAAAAGAGGGAAACCATTACCTGTATAATCACTTTATCTATATGTATATTACTTGATTGTATTAATAGGCTATGGATTAATTGATTATTAATATGACTTACTTAAACTAATAAGTGTGTGCGCAAAAGAACAAACTTGCAACAATTTTGTCAAACTGCTGACATAGTCTGTACTCAGGAAAACTGCTAATCTTTTTTAAAGTTCAAAATCTGTGATTTTTGTTTAATCAACAGTAATAAGTTTCACTTCTTCTTAAGTTGTTTTGATCAAATGTGCCGTAATATTACTAAATTCCCCCAAAGAATTGTGTTACCTTATCCCATGACAAGCTGTCTCTGTACTCTGTTATAAAAATCATGCGCACCCCCCACAAGGGGGGGGGGGCTATTGTTGGTAAACTGTCAGTGACACAAAGCTGACAGGGGCTGCAATAGTTTCCTCTGCTCACCAAAGAATAAAGAAATTACTCTTTTTATTCTACATCTGCTGTCTGCCTGCTGTTTACCTTGAACCTTCGACCACAAGGTACTGAGGGATTTGGAAACTGTAGAGGGAGAAACAGTGCTCAGATTAAATAGGCTGAAATCAAACAAATCACCAGGATCAGATAAAATTTACCCTCGAGTTCTTAAGGAGGCTAGCGAGTACATATATAAACCCTGGACACATATTTTTAAGTCACTACGCACTGGAGAGATTCCGAAGGACTGGATTTTTTTTTATATATATATATATATATATAAAAAGTGTGATAAGGCACATCCAAGTAACTATAGGCCAGTGAGCTTAACATGCATCACAGGAAAATTAATGGAAGGAATTATTAAGGATAAGATTGAGCAATACTTGGCAAGAACAGGAGTTTATTGGAACAGTCAGCATGGGTTCAGAAGAGGGAAGTCGTGTTTTACTAACATGCTGGAATTCCAAGGGAAAGCAACAAAAGCATATGCTCGAAGTGAAACATATGATATTTATTTTGACTTTCAGAAAACATTTGATAAGGTGCCACATGAAAGGCTAGGCATCAAGCTAAAAGAACTGGGAGTTCAGGGTGATGTTTTTAGATGGGTGCAGAATTGGCTTAGACACAGGAAGCAGAGGGTGATGGTGCAAGGAACCTTATCAGAATTGGCTGATGTTAAGAGTGGTGTTCCACAGGAATAAGTGCTAGGGCCCTGCTATATATGAAGTATATTATATATATTATATAAATGATTTAGATAGGAATACATGTAATAAGTTGGTTAAATTTACTGATGAAGATAGGTGGATTGGCAGATTATTTGGAATCTATACTAATAAAAGGCAAAGCCCTCACTGACTGACTGACTGGCTGACTCATCACTAATTCTCCAACTTCCCGTGTAGGTGGAAGGCTGAAATTTGGCAGGCTCATTCCTTACAGCTTACTTACAAAAGTTAGGCAGGTTTCATTTCGAAATTCAAAGCGTAACGGTCATAACTGGAACCTCTTTTTTGTCCATATACTGTAATGGACTGCAGCTCGCTGGCCGTGGGAGGCGGAGTTGCGTATCGTGTCATCCTGCCTCCCACATAATCACGTGAACTGACTGTGAATGCAGTACGTACAAAACAAGGAAAAGCCCCACAGAGCGCTGAAGAAAACATTCATTACACAATTGAGAAGGCAGCGAAACAATAAGAAGCAAAGCACGGTGTAAACCGTAAGTTTAAATTAAGTTTATAGAAACACTCCTGCTGCCGTTTGCAATACCATATTTGCGAGATACAAGTTTAATGAGAACACACGAGGTATAAACGAGATTTGGATCACTTTGTAACAGAGTTAAAATTGCTGTAGCGAGAAACTTTGAAGTGCCACGTCTTGGCTAACATTAAATAAAGCCGTGGACATCGCAACATCACACAAGAGAGCGGCTCACGTGAACTGACTGAACGCAGCAGGAGTGATCACTTCGCTACTGCGGAAACAAAGCACGGTGTAAACCGTAAGTTTAAATTAAGTTTATAGAAACGCTCCCGCTGCCGTTTGCAATACCATATTCGCGAGATACAAGTTTAATGAGAAGACACGAGGTATAAACGAGACTTTAGATGACTTTGTAACGGAGTTAAAATTGCTGTAGCGAGAAACTTTTAAGTGCCGGGTCTTAGCTAACATTAAATAAAGCCATGGACATCGCAACATCACACAAGAGTGCGGCTCACGTGAACTGACTGAACGCAGCACGTCAGAAACAAAGCACCGTGTAAACCTACAGTTTAAATTAAGTTCATAGACCTACAAAAGGTTGCCATTGATTTGAGGCAAAATTGCTTTTCTCCTGTACAACTATACGTTGCATTCTCAAGAGTGTGCTTGCACGGCTTGGTCATATTATAACCGGAGTGCTGAACTGACAACGTGGTATACAAAGAGAACTATAACAATCGTAATATGTATATATATATGTATATATATATATATATATATATATATATATATTATATATACAGTGGAACCTCTAGATACGAGTTTAATTCGTTCCAGAACTGAGCTTGTATAGCGAATTTCTCGTATCTAGAACAAACTTCCCCATTGAAAATAATGGAAATCCAGTTAATCCGTTCTGCACCCCAAATATATTAACATAAAAATCAATTTTCCTAACAAATAACACTGATAAATTATATATACTGTAGTCTACCTTTAATAAATAACACTGGTAAATAATATAACTGATTATTAAAAGAATCAAAACAGGTGTCCAAAGTGCAGTAGAGCATTCAATAAATCTTTAAATAAATAATCCTTAAAACAGTTGTGAAGTGGAGGTTTAAAATACACAAGAATAACAATCCTTTAACACGAGGTTAAAACGTCAACAAGAAGCAGTCTTTAAAAACAGATGACAATCCCCGGTGCTTCTTCTCTGTTAGCGTCTCACCTGCTTCTCCCATGCGGGCTCTGCAACAGGCGAGACACTCTTAATGCAGCTGACCTTCTCTACACCGTCCTGCTTCAGCTGTTTGGCTCGCCTGTTCAGCTACACGCGAGCCTGCGCGAGCCTGCACTTGCCTGCCTGCCTTCTCCTTCTCTCTCTCCTTTTACTTTTTCTCCCCCTTAACCGGCTCGCGCTTCTCTATATATGCGGGGAGGACATGGCAGCTGCAGCCCATCAGCCACAGGAACAATCATGGATGTGGGCAGTTTCCCACCTGTGCACTTAAGTGAGAAACGCAGACACCGCAGATCGCTTATACCCACAGCCTGGCTCGTGGCTCGTTACGCGAACCAATGCTCGCATTTAGAGCTGAATTTTTCGCTCATACTTTCCTCGTATTTTGAATTTCTCGTATACAGAGGTGCTCGTATCTCAAGGTTCCACTGTATATATATATATAGATATGTAAATATATGTGTATATATATGTAGATATGTAAATATATATATGTATATATATGTGTCTGTGTGTGTGTATGTATGTGTGGATATGTATGTGTATACATATGTTGATATGTGTATATATATATATATATATATATATACACACATATATGTGGATGTGTATATATATGTATGTATGATATATATATATAAATATATATATATATATATATATATATATATATATATATATATATATATATAAATATATATATATATATATATATATATATATATATATATATGTAGATATGTGTATACAGTGGTGTGAAAAACTATTTGCCCCCTTCCTGATTTCTTATTCTTTTGCATGTTTGTCACACAAAATGTTTCTGATCATCAAACACATTTAACCATTAGTCAAATATAACACAAGTAAACACAAAATGCAGTTTGTAAATGGTGGTTTTTATTATTTAGGGAGAAAAAAAAAATCTAAACCTACATGGCCCTGTGTGAAAAAGTAATTGCCCCCTGAACCTAATAACTGGTTGGGCCACCCTTAGCAGCAATAACTGCAATCAAGCGTTTGCGATAACTTGCAATGAGTCGTTTACAGCGCTCTGGAGGAATTTTGGTCCACTCATCTTTGCAAAATTGTTGTAATTCAGCTTTATTTGAGGGTTTTCTAGCATGAACCGCCTTTTTAAGGTCATGCCATAGCATCTCAATTGGATTCAGGTCAGGACTTTGACTAGGCCACTCCAAAGTCTTCATTTTGTTTTTCTTCAGCCATTCAGAGGTGGATTTGCTGGTGTGTTTTGGGTCATTGTCCTGTTGCAGCACCCAAGATCGCTTCAGCTTGAGTTGACGAACAGATGGCCGGACATTCTCCTTCAAGATTTTTTGGTAGACAGTAGAATTCATGGTTCCATCTATCACAGCAAGCCTTCCAGGTCCTGAAGCATCAAAACAACCCCAGACCATCACACTACCACCACCATATTTTACTGTTGGTATGATGTTCTTTTTCTGAAATGCTGTGTTCCTTTTTACGCCAGATGTAACGGGACATTTGCCTTCCAAAAAGTTCAACTTTTGTCTCATCAGTCCACAAGGTATTTTCCCAAAAGTCTTGGCAATCATTGAGATGTTTCTTAGCAAAATTGAGACGAGCCCTAATGTTCTTTTTGCTTAACAGTGGTTTGCGTCTTGGAAATCTGCCATGCAGGCCGTTTTTGCCCAGTCTCTTTCTTGTGGTGGAGTCGTGAACACTGACCTTAATTGAGGCAAGTGAGGCCTGCAGTTCTTTAGACGTTGTCCTGGGGTCTTTTGTGACCTCTCGGATGAGTCGTCTCTGCGCTCTTGGGGTAATTTTGGTCGGCCGGCCACTCCTGGGAAGGTTCACCACTGTTCCATGTTTTTTGCCATTTGTGGATAATGGCTCTCACTGTGGTTCGCTGGAGTCCCAAAGCTTTAGAAATGGCTTTATAACCTTTACCAGACTGATAGATCTCAATTACTTCTGTTCTCATTTGTTCCTGAATTTCTTTGGATCTTGGCATGATGTCTAGCTTTTGAGGTGCTTTTGGTCTACTTCTCTGTGTCAGGCAGCTCCTATTTAAGTGATTTCTTGATTGAAACAGGTGTGGCAGTAATCAGGCCTGGGGGTGGCTACGGAAATTGAACTCAGGTGTGATACACCACAGTTAGGTTATTTTTTAACAAGGGGGCAATTACTTTTTCACACAGGGCCATGTAGGTTTGGATTTTTTTTCTCCCTAAATAATAAAAACCATCATTTAAAAACTGCATTTTGTGTTTACTTGTGTTATATTTGACTAATGGTTAAATGTGTTTGATGATCAGAAACATTTTGTGTGACAAACATGCAAAAGAATAAGAAATCAGGAAGGGGGCAAATAGTTTTTCACACCACTGTATGTAGATATGTATATATATGTATATATGTTTATGTGTGTCTGTGTGTATATATACATATATATATATATATATATATATATATATATGACAGCAACACTCATAACAATGACAACACAATTACATTGACAATCATGTTACGTTATTTTTAAAATGTTTCCTTTTCTTTTTCATAACCTCTTTAACACACTACTTCTCCGCTGCGAAGCGCGGGTATTTTGCTAGTCTGTTATATAGTGCTGGGCGGTATACCGGTTCATACCAAAAACCGTTTTTTATTTTTGTTATGATATGGATTTTTCTTATACCGCAACACTGGTTTAAATTGCCTAAACGATGTTCGGAACGTGGTGCAGCGGGAAACTGTTCAAGTGGGGACCTTTTTCACTGCTACACTGCTAAATAGGTAGTGTAGGTATTGAGCTGTGAAAATGGACAGAGAACATTCCGAAACTGAAGCTGTAGCTGACGATAAAGTTGAACATGATGATACAGAAGAACTTTTGCCGAAAAAAAGGAGTCACGTCCGTTGCCTGGAGATACTTTGGATTTAAAAGGTCGGATGTGGACCATTATGTTCAAATGTGTAAATACCGTTTCTATACTACTGGATAATACTGCAAGCCAAGTTGTACTTGTTTTATTTGTTTTCAATACAGTGTAATGTACCTGGGTACTGTGTAATAGTGTGACAACATGTTGACTTTAATGTTGACTCTTATGACGAGAATAAAGTCGACATGTTGACTTTATTCTCATAATTTTTCAGGAAAGTAGAACATCGTAAACTAAACTTCATCGTAAAATGAATATTTCATTGACTAGATTTTTTCAAACCCCGTCATAAGTTATATAGCACATTAAATGCTTTGTGTTAAGTGTTCCCCGAGCCATGTTAAATTGGTACGTGCTTCTTAAACTGACTTCCTCTTGTACTGAGGAGGCGCCGCAGTGATCGCCGCACAGAATACATTCACTTCATGATATTCCAGCTCTCTGAACATTTAGAATGCCAAGATACAGTAAATACTTGATATCATTTTCATGACAAAATGCATTAAAGCATGTATTAATCATGTGGGGGCACGGCAGCATGGAGGTTGCACTGCTGCCTAGCAGCAAAGGTGTACCCTGCCCTGAATTTGCATGTTTTTCTGGTGGGTTTACTCGGCGTGCTTCAGTTTCCTTTCAAAGTCATGTAGGATGTAGGGTTTTGTTATGCTATATTGACCCTGCTAGTGTATGTTTTGCTCGTATTCACCCTGCGATGTACTGGCGACTCGTTCAGGATTTGCTCCTGCCTCACACACAATGCTTACTGGGATGGGTGCAACCCTGAATGAATGGCATAATTAAACATGTATAACGAAGATATTTTTAAAGTTCTGAACACTATGTGGGCTAAGTTTATAATTATAGTTTTAATTTCACAAAGACGTTTATTGTGTGGCGATTGGTTATGTGGAGAAAGAAAAAGAAAGGATAGGAACTGGAGTTTTGATACGTCAGACAAACCGCACACGTGCAATAAAGAAAGCCTGCTCAGAAGAACATCCATTGAATTCTGTGTTCGTGTCTCCGACCACCAGATCACAAACCCAACATTTACACAAAATTTAAGTTAAACCTTTGCGATACCCATTCATACATCCAGTTTTTTCGAGCCTCTTCACACCTGCCATAAAGTTCTTTACACTGAACATACACCTGGGGACCCCTTACTGCGAGGTAGCAGCACTACTGCCTCAATACCGTGCATGTTTAATACCTGCTTTAATGCATTTCATCATGAAAATTATATCAAGTATTTATCTTAGCATTCTAAATTTTCAGAGAGCAGGAGTATCATGAAGTGAATGGATTCTGTGCGGTGATTGCTGCCGGTGCCTTCTCTTAGTGCGGAGGAAGTCAGTTTAAGAAGCATAGTGATTAACAACTGGGTCGGGGAACACTTAACACAAAGCATTTAATGTGCTGCATTAACTTATGACGGGTTTTGAGAAAATCTAGTAAATTAAACATTGATTTTAGGATGAAGTTTAGTTTACGACATTCTACTTTAATTATAAAATAAACTATGAGAATAAAGTGGAAATGTCGACTTTAATCTCGACATAAGCATCAAAATTAAAGTGGAAATGT
The DNA here is from genome assembly GCF_900747795.2 of Erpetoichthys calabaricus. Lineage (NCBI taxonomy): Eukaryota > Metazoa > Chordata > Cladistia > Polypteriformes > Polypteridae > Erpetoichthys > Erpetoichthys calabaricus. The sequence goes on from NC_041400.2 coordinate 80,633,797, forward strand.
CGAGAATAAAGTCAACATGTCAACTTTATTCTCGACATATAGTTTGTTTTTTTCTTCCCTGTGTCCGTATTTTTTTTTCTTCACTATAATAATAATAATAATAATAATAATAATTCATTACATTTATATAGCGCTTTCTCAGTACTCAAAGCGCTATCCACACCTATGGCCCTAATACGATTCCGTAGGGCTATACCACAAATAGCATCATAAATGCAAGTTGCAGTTTTATTATTGATGTATATAGCTTAGCTTGAAGCAAGGTCCATATTAATGCAGTTTGCCTAAATGATGGTTCAGTTGGTAAAGATGTCATCACCAAGTTGGACTGGTTTTATTTTATTTTAATTTGGTGAATACTGTGTAATGCACATGGGCTTGAAGTCTTGAAGTAATAGTGCAACTATCAGTAATAATACTATTATTTATTTTATTGTTATTATTTATTAGTTTAAATATTATGCAGTTTAATGATGGTAAAGCTGTTTAAAAAGTCACTAGTTAACATTAACAGAAAGTGTAGTTGGTTTACAAAAAATATTTACTATTTATTCATTTTCTAAGACATGTTCAGTGCAATACAACTTTTGACAAGCACCTCTGGATATTCGTATTATAAGTCTAAATGCCTCTTTGGATGGTTGAAAATATGTTATCAAAATTACAGTTTAAGTGGTTTGCAAAATTTGTTCAATAAAATGGTTCTATATTTTGACTGCAACTGTCATGCAATGTGATTCCTTCTCTTCATTAGTGCCACCCCCTTGAAAACTATCACTTTATGGTGCCATGCAAACCTGTATTAATACTTGTGTGCACATTAAAATGTTTTTTTTTTTGTACAATGTACAATGCTCATGACAGTGGAATAGGTTATTCTTAGCCAGTCTACTGCAGTAATTGCAGTGGAAAATGTGGTTAACATCCACTCATGCATGGGAAAAAAATACCGTGAAACCAGGATAATTTAGAAAAATACCGTGATATAGAATTTTGGTCATACCGCCCACCCCTACTGTTATATCATTACAGAAGGACTGAAAATCGAGAGTGAACTCTAAGCTGTCGACAGTGTTCAGAAGCCATTAAGAAGGCAAAGAGAAGGTTTGGTTATATAGCACAATGTGTGGAGTACAAGTCCAAGGAGGTTATTATGCTCAAGCTTTATAACACACAAGTGAGGCCTCATTTGGAGTACTGTGTGCAGTTTTGGTCTCCAGCCTACAAAAAGGACATATAAGCACTAGAAATGTTCCAGAGAAGAGCGACTAGGTTAATTCCAGGGCTACATGGGATGAATTATGAGGATAAACTGTAAAGGCTTGGCTCTTTAAATCTAACACTAGAATTACCAAAGCCTACGAAAAAACTCGTAATCCCGGCCCACAACACAACACAACATTCCATACAAATAAATCAATTTTTACAAACATAAGATTGAAAACAAACCAACCCCCACCCCTGAGAAAGATAGCTAAACCAGCAGAGTAAAACTAATAATATAAGTAAGTAGATGAATTAAAAGGTGAATAAAAATAAATGGAGAAGAAAAGTCCTCAGTGCCTTAAACATGTATTCTAAAATGTTACTGATCAGATCCTGCCAGGTTTTGAAAAAGTCCTGCACAGATCTTCTAAGTGCGAATTTGATTTTTTCCAGTTTCAAATATTATATAACATCAGTTTCCCACTGACTTAGAATAGGTGAGTTAGGATTCTTCCAGTTGAGCAAGATAAGTCTCCGTGCCAATAGTGTAGTAAAGGCAATTACCGTTTGCTTGTTCTTCTCCACTTGAACCCCATCTGGGTGTACACCAAACACAGCTGTTAATGGGTTAGGAGGGATTGTGACACCAAGGCTGTCTGATAGGCAGTTAATGATTTTGGTGTAGAATGATGTTAATTTGGAGCAGGTAAAGAACATGTGGCCCAGTGAGGCTGGAACTTGATTGCAACGTTCGCAGGTTGAATCTTGCCCTGGAAACATTTTGGACAGATTTAAGCGAGACAGATGTGCTCGATATATAATTTTGAGTTGAATAATTGTGTGCTTTGCGCATATGAAGCTTGAGTGGATTCTCTGCATTGCTACTTTCCACTCCTTTTCTGAGATATTGAGTGAGAGATCATTTTCTCACTGTCCTCTTGGACCTTTGAAAGGGAGGGACTGTAAAATGGTTTTATATATTACAGAAATGCTGTCCGAGTCCTCAAGACTGATCAATATTTTATCCGACATAGAGGTAGGTGGGAGGTGAGGAAAATTGGGCAGGTTCTGTTTAACAAAGTTTCTGATTTGAAGGTAGTGAAAGAAATGCGTTGCTGGAAAGTTAAATTTGGAATGTAATTGTTCATAGGATGCAAAGAAGTTGTCTATGTACAGATCTCTAAGTTATTTAATCCTAAATGTTTTCCAGACATTAAAAACTACATACGTTTGAAGGGTGCAAAAAGGTGGTTCTCGTGCGGAGCTGCCACAGTTAAAAGCTTCTTTACCTTAAAATGCTTTCTACATTGGATCCATATTCTGAGTGAGTGAAGCAGAATTGGGTTGTTAGTATATTGGCGATAACTTGCATTTATTGGGGTACAAAGCAAAGAATATAAAAAAGTATTACAGGATTTTATTTCTATTGCGGACCAAGCCTGTGTATGTTCATCTATTTGGGTCCATGTCCAGGTTTTAATAGCTTGTATATTTGCTGCCCAGTAATAAAATTGAAAGTTAGGTAGAGCTATGCCGCCTTCCGCTTTAGGTCTTTGTAGGGTCACTCTTTGGATACATGGATGTTTTGAATTCCAAATAAATGAGGTTATGGTTGAATCTAATTTCTTAAAAAATGATTTACTGATGTATAGTGGAATGTTTTGAAATAGAAACAAAAGCTTAAGAATGATATTCATCTTAACAATGTTAATTCTTCCAGCTAAAGTGAGATGAAGGGTTAACCATCTATGCAAGTCTTGCTTAGTTTTTTCCATACAGACAGCAAAATTTTGTTGATAGAGACCTTTATGTCTACTTGTAATGTTTACCCCTGGGTATTTAAACTGATCTGTGATGATAAAAGGGAAGGTGTACAATCTAATATTGTGTGCTTTTACTGGAAAGAGCACACTTCTTGTCAAATTAATTCTGAGACCACAACAATTTTGAAATTCTGTAAATGCTGTTAGGACTGCAGGCACACTATTTTGTGGATCTGATATATACAGTACCATATCATCTGCGTATAGTGAAATGTTCTGTTCAAGTCCTTCTCTGATAATCCCCTTTACTTCATAAACATTTCTACAGTGAACTACCAGTGGCTCAATGGTGATTGCAAAAAGCAGTGGTGACAAGGGGCATCCTTGTCTGGTACCATGTTCTAGTTTAAAGTAGTCTGAATTAATGTTGTTAATACAATCTGAAGCTTATGGATTGGTATACAGTAGTTTGATCCACGCACAAATGTTTGGGCCAAACCCAAATTTCTCCAATGTAGTGAAAAGGTAGTTCCATTCAATCATATCAAATGCGTTTTCTGCATCCAACGATAATATCATCTCTGGGGTGTTTGACTTTGCAGGTGAATCTATACATAATAATAAAAGGCAAAGCCCTCACTGACTCACTGACTGACTGACTGACTGACTGACTCATCACTAATTCTCGAACTTCCCGTGTAGGTGGAAGGCTGAAATTTGGTAGGCTCATTCCTTACAGCTTACTTACAAAAGTTAGGCAGGTTTCATTTCGAAATTCTACGCGTAATGGTCATAACTGGAACCTGTTTTTTGTCCATATACTCTAATGGAGGAGGCAGAGTCACGTATCGCGCCATCACGTCTCCTACGTAATCACGTGAACTAAAAACAAGGAAGAGATTTATAGCATGAGTCAAACGCGGGAACGAAGGTAAATGACGTTAATTTTTGAGTGTCTTTTAATACTGTGTAAACATACATATTAACACATGTGCAATTAAACGTGTGCATTTACGGGGTGATTTCTCAGGCTTAAAAGCTCGCCTTTTATCAAACACGGGAACAAAGGTAAATGACGTTGTTCACTGTCTTTTAATACTGTGTACGCATACATATTAACACATGTGCAATTAAACGTGTGCATTTACGGGGTGATTTCTCAGGCTTAAAAGCTCGCCTTTTATCAAACGCGGGAACAAAGGTAAATGACGTTGTTCACTGTCTTTTAATGCTGTGTACGCATACATATTAACACGTGCAATTAAACGTGTGCATTTACAGGGTGATTTCTCAGGCTTAAAAGCTCGCCTTTTACTAAAAAGGTAAATGCAAAACTATTTTCAATCATTCTATGATCTGCTTCTCACAACTGAAGGCACCGTGGCTGATGTTACGTCACTTGATGGCCAACCATAAGTGTTACCTGGTAGGTAACCAGCCACTCACTTCACTCCCTTACGGGAATCGAACCTCTGAGGTTGTCTTTTGTTCTTAATTAAAATTTAAAAGCAATACTTCACCGCTGCGAAGCCCCTCTAGCGCTGACATCCGAGGTTCGATTACCGTAAGCAAGTGCAGTGAGTGTGTACGCCTGATGAGCCAAGAATAAGGGGGAAAGACGTGTCGCGTACTCTTTGCATTATTTGACAGTAAACTATTTTCAACCATTCTATGATCTGCTTCTCACAACTGAAGGCACCGTGGCTGATGTTACCTCAGTTGCTGGCCAACCATAAGCGTTACCTGGTAGGTAACCAGCCACTCACTTAACTCCCTTACGGGAATCGAACCTCGGACGTCAGCACTATAGGCAAAGCCCCTAAAATTGCGCCACGGCGTGTGGTTCGTTTATTTGACAACATGTAGATCGGGGTAATTACATTCCGCGCCATGGCGTGTGGTTCGTTTATTTGACAACATGTAGATCGGGGTAATTACATTCACGGCATTCGTAGTCTGATTCACAATCTGATTGTATGGGTGGTTACCTACCAGGTAACGCTTATAGTTGGCCACCAAGTCAGGTCGAAGTGATCACTCGAGTGAAGGCAGCTTCACAAAAAAAACAGATCCTTAACAAACTGTTATTAGTATATTTTCCCTCAATTTAAAAAGGCTTTCTTTTCTTCTTAATAAAAATTTAAAAGCGGTAACTTCACCGGTGCGAAGCGCATGGATTTGACCGACTGACACATACAGACATATTCATGAGTGCAGGTACTTCAGAAAGAAAGCACCGTGTAAACCTAAAGTTTAAATTAAGTTCATAGACCTACAAAAGGCTGCCATTCATTCGAGGCAAGATTGCTTTTCTTCTGTACAACTATACGTTGCATTCTCAAGAGTGTGCTTGCACGGCTTCGGATATAGATATATATATATATGTATGTATATCTACATATAAATATGTAAGCTTATAAGTACTGCCTTACTTCTCTTTAAGAAAGGAAGATGTAATGATACTTGATTTAAACGATTCCACGTCTTCCTGGGTTTGCTTAGCTTATTGTCAATATCTTTACACCTTTTTTTAAGACTTATTGACTGAAACGGGCTTTCACGAAAAAAGTTAGGGCTTTGCTACAGGATACACCCTCCACAAGTTAAGCAACTAAAAATAAAATATATATTTCTGTTTTATTTAAACCTTTTAAGTTCGTATGCATAGCCCCATTTGGCTGTTTAATTTTTTTTTTCTTTCTTCAGTAATATTTAATCTCCTTAAAGAAAAAGAACATATCCATTTTACTTTTTTTGTATCTCTTTAGTAATATTTTAGTGTAAAAGGATAACCAGTATTTAAACCTTTTATGTTACTTTATAAATTTATTTTACACAATGTTGAAAAATTAATAAGAAAGCTACATATTTTGGCAGCTGCTGCTTTAATTTTCAATGAAATGAAAAAAGCTCTCCAAGAGAAAACGTCAATGAAGAAGAAACAGTTTGCACTATCTAAAAATGAGAAACCCTCATTTATAAAAGTTTGCTGCAGATGACTTAACTGAAAATAAATTAATAGTTCCTATGTGTATAATACATATTTATCTATTTTACTTATGCCTTTATTCCAGCAACTTGCAACATCTGAGGTACAATTTGTTACATTACTTTTGTTTTTTGCAGCACAGGCAGGTGAAGTGACTTCCTCAGGGTCACACAGTGGTGTCAGTACCAGGATTTGAACTGACAAGCTCCGGGTTTACTGAAAAATTACTAAAGAAAGAAAGAAAACGAAAACGGGCAAATAGGGCTATGCATACAAATGTCCGTCCATCCATTATCCAACCCGCTATATCCTAAATACAGGAGCCAATAAGTAGATATGTATAAATACATTATATATATATATATATATGTGAATGTATGTATGTATGTCTATATTTATATCTATATATATATATGTAGATATGTAAATTTGTATATGTGTATATATATGTATATGTGGATGTGTATATGTATATA